>NC_133802.1:29843140-29890640 GCF_043250625.1 Sebastes fasciatus | reverse complement strand
ATTAACGGTGGTGAGGATTACGAGATGAAGAGAAGTCTTTGAAGGTCTCAGTTATGAATGAGATGCTGTGTGTGTATGTGTGTGTGTGTGTGTGTGTGTTTGTGTGTGTCACAGATTAACTCTTTATGTTCCAGATTAACAGAAGCAGGAGGAGGATTATTATACAGTAGTGATGTGACAGGTGAAGAAACTGTTGGGTCTTGATATTTTCATAATCATCATTATTTAACTGTATTTCTGATACCTGGTTTTCATTATAACATCTGCAGCAGTCGGAGGATTATTTCAGTGATGTCGCCTGTTTGTATCTTCATGATGTCACTTTCACTCACGGTTAAAACATCAGATTTCCAGTGGAGGTTCTTCATTGTGCTTTTTAGAGAAAATTAGCTCTGTTGTGAGTAACTTGTGTATTCATTTGATAAATAGACTTTTTATGATTTTGTAAAGTTATATGAGTTAATGAGTTATTCATTTATTTATTTGGCTACATTCATATAGGAATATATATATATATATATATAATATATAAAGTAAGTAAATAAAAATGTCAATAATAATAATAATTTTCATTATTATTATTAATAAAATGTTTATTTACCCCTACATAGCTCAGAAAACCTCTTCCAATAATAAAAAAATAAATCTTAATTCATGCAGAATGATAACAACAACAACAACAAGTAGAAGAAGAAGAAGTAAAATAAATAATAATAATTATTATTATTATTATTAATAATAATAATAATAATAATAAAATGTTTATTTAGTCCTACATAGCTATGGAGACCTCTTCCATTAAAAAAATAATAATTGATTATGATAATAATTATTACTTATTTTACTTTTGTTTTACATATTTAACATCACATTTAATAAATACAATTGTTTTTTGTCTTTAAAGGTTCAACAAATGTAAGGTGCAGATAATAATGGGTAACATTTATGTTAGACAGAGAGACAGACGGACAGACAGACAGACAGAGAGAGAGACAGACAGACAGACAGACAGTTGGTCATATAAAAGCATTTTAAACTGATTCCTCTCTGCAGTGAAATAAAGATGAATCTGGAGTGTGTCTGCAATAACCAGATGAGGTCATGTGACCGGCTGACACCCAATCATAAATGATGCAGGAGCTGCTTGGCTGTTGCTAGGCGGTTTAACCCCGATTGCTCCTGAGGAACCTTCTCCAGCTGCTGGGGGACCAAAACCAGACGGGACTCATCTGGACGTACTGACCTCAGATTTCCTCATAAAGACATAAATTAAATATATAAAGAAAAATGTGGGAGAAGGACCTTCCAAAATAAAAAAAAAAAAAGAATAAATAAATAAATAAATGACATAAAAATTAATACATGTCATTAAATGTAGCAAACATAATATAAAAATAAATGTAGCCATTAATTATTGATAAAATGTGACATAAACTGATATTTCTGTTTTAATTTGCTTCTGCATGCTTCTGTTTAATTTTCCCTTCTATTTATTTTTATTCATTTTTAAATGTATTTATTTATTCATTCATTCATTCATTTATTTGGTTTTGCATTCATTTTGTATTTATTTAATAGTTAGTTTTAATAGTTCTTTTTAAATGTATATATATATATATTAATGTATTTATGCATGTATTTATTTATTTATTTGTGTATGATGTTTCCTTTGCATTTCACCCCTATTTACTTATTTATCTCTGTATTCTTTTATTAACACATTTCATTTTACATTTCTTCATGCATTTCTGCCTCATTGTGCAAATGAGGGGGCTGTCACTCAACGTGTCATCATGTAGTCAAAGTGCATGACAATATGCTAGCTAAAATAAATAAGTAAATTAATAAAAAAATGAATAAAATAAATATATGAATAAATAAAAGGGAAGATTGAACAGAAGAGTAAATAAACAACGGAATTAACATAAAGATAAAAAAATAAAGAAACAAATTAAAATAGAAATATTGATTTATGTCACATTTTATAAATTAATTAATGGCTACATTTATTTTTAATATTATTTTTGCTACATTTAATGACACATATTTATTTATTGAGTAATTATTTATTCATTTATTTTGGATTTCTGGCAGGTTTCGTCCTCCATAGTAGAAACACTTTCTTTCAAACTGCATCTCTGGCCACAAATGAATCAGTGACCTCAACAGCAGAAATATGACTGTTGTCAGATATGGAAGACTTCACTCACATTATTATCTTCCATAATGTAATGTACATGAAGTAGGGTCACTGGTTAACTGACTGGCTGCTCAGCAGTTTATCCCAAACAGGATTAGACTCACGTCTGGTTTGGATCAACGGCAACAACAACAACATGATGTCAGTCCTCTGAGGATCAAACCTTTACATTTTAATGACAACATGATGTTTCCTCTAGCGCAGGACAAACTTTAGCTTCACTACAGGTACGACTTTAAGAAGATAAACCATCCGGATGCTGGAACGAACATTTACACTTTAATGCAACATGTTCTGCTTCTTTCTACTTCTCCTCCACACCTCAGAGGTCAATATTGTACTTTATACTTCACTACATCTTAGAGGTAAATATAGTGCTTTATACTCCACTACATCTCAGAGGTAAATATTGTGCTTTATACTCCACTACATCTCAGAGGTAAATATTGCATACATACTTTTACTTCAGTAAGGTGTCACCACTGAACTACAGTTGGTACTTTGAATTGTGGATGACCTCCACTGTATTTAAAGGATGATTTTTCCAGCTAGAGGACACATGATGATACACATTCCTGTCAATAGTTTCACTTTATTCCACTGATTTACAGGAAAAGCTTTGACAAACTCAGTTTGCAGAGGCGAAATGGAGTCTGGTTGCTTTGAAGAGAGTGATATAACGGCTTGAGTTCCCCGTCAGAAAGGGCTGTCTGACGGCGAGGTAAAGCTGCTGTGGACGGGAGCAGTGAAAACCCCCCCAAAAAATCAATTTCAGTTGAAGTGTATGCTATATTTAGAATATTTTCACAGATTTACCTCGCCGTCAGACAGCCCTGATCTGAACTAACGTGGCGTCCACAGCGGTACATAGCATAGCTTCCTGCCGGTACTCCTGTTTGCTTCTCCAAACCGGGAGCACACCGACCGCCATCTAAGTTACTGTATGTAACGTTAACACACTGACTATAAGGCTGTATATGTACTGTACATGTAGCAGCGTCATCATGCAGAAACCTACGTCAGGTCACGTGGGGAAAAGCTTTAGAAGGGCTTGAAGGGGAAAATATTATTTTGATGCTAAAACATACAAACGCTGACCAAAATGTGAATGTTGGGATTTAAATACATTAGTAACACCACTGGAAAGATACACGATGATATAGAAACCTAAAATCTTTTTAGCATATTTAAGGGAAAACTATAATAAATAACAAGTATTTGCTGCTTTCTCATGTTTTTTTTTCCTCAAATATTACTCTAATCTAGAAATAATAATAAAAATCCCTCAGCAGCTTCAGTCTCAAAGGTTTTGGTGTCAGCGACCAGGATCCTCTCAGAGACCTGATCAGGTATGAACAGGATCCAGGTTCAGGTCCGATTGATCGGAGCAGTTTTTCGTTTTAACATGAAAAGCTGTCGAAGAGACGTGAGACGTGTCTGGAGGTCAGAAACACTCTGAGTGGAAATGATGACATGTATTAATGATGAGAGGACACACACAGACACACAGACACAGAGACACACAGAGACACACACGCACACACACACACACTGTAATAGAATATTCTAGTCTGCCTCCATCAGTAATATCTGCTGCATGACCTCACCATTAAACCGTATCACTGTACGATGATGTCATCTCTGTCAGAAACATCATGATCTCAGTCACACGAGTCCAAACTCTTCATACAGAGTACTCACATCTTTTACTTCTGTAAAACTATACTGCAAGTATAGTACAAGTACCTCAAAATTGTATGTGAAGGTATCATATGTAACCGTTGTCAACTGCTGTTTGTAAACACACAGCATTCAAAGTTGGCCACACCTCCTCAGCTCAACCAGCGAGCGAAGGAGAGAGAGAGAGAGCAGCGATGGTGGAGTGAGCTACAGAGTGAATGAAGAGAGGGAGCGGCGTTAAGCTAGGTTTATGCTCCCGTAATGAAGTAGCAGAATACAGGGAGAGGGCTGCAGGGTCTCTGTAGATTCAGACGCGCTTCTAGGCGGTCATAAGTGATGATTGAGAGGGATTATTTTTCAGTCTATATATTATTTTTTATCCTGCATATTATATCTTTAAGCACAGTACTTGAGTAAATGTACTTAGTCATCACTGTTATACACTGAAACAAGTTGTTTGTCTGGTTAGGGAACACTTTCAGTATATAAATACATTTAGTAAATGCTCTGAGTCCGTTACTGTCATTTTCTTTATAAAAAATGGTTGATGTTTTAGTTATACATAGATGTTCTATTCATTTATTATATATGTATTGTCTTTATGGAACTGCTGTGATGTTTGTCCATACCTGATATAAATATACCAGAGGTAAGTGAGACAGTGTATTTAATTGCTTTTATTTCAACAACAAAACAAATGTGATACCTCTTTAGAGTTGGTGTAAAGATAAGGCTGAAATAAAGAGTAACATTAGTGTGAAGTAAACTGGTTAAAGTTGAGGTTTTTGTTCACTTTAATGTTGTTCACTGGCTTGTTTCAAAATAGCTGTAATTGTGTAAATGATTTCTTCTTTTCTTTTAATTCCAGTTGTTCCGCCCTCCTGTCTCGCTCTGCGGAGATGTTTTCAGTTATCTGAAATGAGAAGATAGAAGACATTTTTAATCACTCTTCCTCAAAACGATGCACAAACTGCTGGTTTTTAATTGAAAATGCACAAACTGGAGGTAACGAATGTACCTCTAATCTGGTGACGGCTCTTTTTTCTGTCGTAAACCTCCAGGTCCAAATCTTGTTCGGGAGTAAATGAACACTTTGTCCGTCGATCAAATCACGTCACATGTTGTTTTCAGCATCAGTGAGCTGTAGTTTTATCGGCACCGGCAGCAACAATACAACAATACAACACAATGAGAGCAATGACTTGTGAAGAAAGTGTGTGTGTGTGTGTGTGTGTGTGTGTGTGTGCGTGCGTTAACTCTGGGACTGCTGCCCATAAAGTCTCATTAATTTGATGGCAACAGGCCCACTGGACTACAGACAGAGAGCTAAACCTTCTGCTGATGAAGCTGCGTTCAAACACCAGCAGACTAAACTGTTCCGCCGGGTTCTCAGGAGTTGGCTGGTGACACTTTGTTTGTGTTTGTGTGTTCTTGTTCTTGGGTGTTTGTGAGGACCGGTGTGTGAGACCAACACTATGAGGTACCAACCTGTTCTCACTCCCAACTTCTCAAATACCGCCGACTGGGCAGCGCCTCTCGGCATCGGAAACAGACGTACGGAGGCGCCCTTTAGCAACAGTATGTGACGAACCGGGTTCGATGGTCGGAGCAAGTGACGTAGTATTAATAGCGTGAGAGTCCGTTCAGGGCGGGTGTGATTGGTTTTGAATGGGTCAAACAAAAACAAGACTTTCAACAAGGAGACCGCTGTTCGTGTCCCGTGTGAAACTAAAAGTAATGTTTAC
Organism: Sebastes fasciatus; assembly: GCF_043250625.1. Lineage (NCBI taxonomy): Eukaryota > Metazoa > Chordata > Actinopteri > Perciformes > Sebastidae > Sebastes > Sebastes fasciatus. The sequence continues at coordinate 29,885,015 of NC_133802.1, read as the reverse complement.
TTATTTTGTCATGTACGTCGTTACTCATGTGAGTCACGTGAAGCTATCGTCAACCACGACCGTTTCCTAACCCTAACTAAGTGGTTGTGTTGCCTAAAACTAACTTCCTGTGAAAACAGAAGTTTATTTTGAAAGGATGTAACGAACGTATATTGACATGCCGTCCCCGGTCCGTCCAAAAGTAACACAAGAGGGGAACCCCATGCGCCGGTCTCCAATAGCGAGGGGCACGGACAAAGCGGCGGTATTTGACGAGTTGGGAGTGAGAATATGTTGGAGGTACGGCTGTAACGGTTTGTGTATTCCTGCCGAACTGTCACGCTACGGGGGTCACGGTCCGGTGCATGCAGCTGCAGGCAGAATACACGGTATGTAGACTGATGCGCTTAATGTGGAACCAAAGTTCCCAACTGCAAGTTAGCAACATGTGCTGAGGTTATATATGCATTATATTATATATATATAATGTATATAAAATGTTATAATGTGCGCAACAATAAACTGTTAAAATAACAAATCATAGCATTACTAATAATTGGTAAACATTAATTATAATTTTGTTGATTGTTAACAGTAAAATAACTATTAATTAATTTTTATTAACTATTTACTATTTCTATTTTTTACAACAATTTACCATTTATAAATGATACACATACATATACATTTATACACTTCTATTATGAGGACGTGTTGGTCGGAGAAAACTCATATCTCATAATTACGAGATAAGATCACGATAACAAAAAACGACCAAATGGTTACGACATAACAGGTGTTACACTTAATTCTGTGACCCATCAGATTATATTTTAATTTTAATTTAATTTATCATATCTGTTACCATAGTACTTTAGTAATACACACACACACACACACACACACACACACACACACAGAGAGCGTATTCCTGCTGACTCAGCCTCGTCATCATTTCTGTCCCATGTGGTTGCCGTGGTGACCGCACCATGTGATCAATAGGAGGGCTGAAGCGGATCAATTGAATCCTCGTCTGTTCTGCTTAATTGATTGATTAGAAGCTGTAATGGACGCCGTCCTTAACGAGCCATTAGCTAATTGGCTGGACGTCCACTGATAGGACAGATGAGTGTGTGCGTGTGTGTGTGTGTGTGTGTGTGTGTGTGTGTGTGTGTGTGTGTGTGTGTGTGTGTGTGTGTGTGTGTGCATGTGTGTGTGCATGTGTGTGTGTGTTTTATCTGCTCCCATTCATACAGATTACATTAATATTCGGCCAATCGATGAGCAGCAGGAGGAATTAAGAAATGTCGAGAGAAAGGAAGGAGGGATGAGATGAAACGTCGCAAACATCAGGTCGAACTTCTTTTCCCATCATGCACCTGTCATACTTGAAGAATACATGTGTTTGTCTGATTGTTTTCGACCTTTAACCTTTTCTCTAGCGCCACCAACTGGTCAAATTTCCTACTTGTACACAAAATATATTGAAATCTACAGAACAAAGTTGTCATGAAATTTACTGATCACAACCGTCTCCTTGAGATTATGTTTCTGATACTAATTTGTTTTGCAGATTAAGTGTTGATGATAAATGTTGCTACTGCAAATTCATTTACTGAAGTACTGTACCGAAGTACACATTTGAGGTACTTTACTTCAGTATTTCTAATTATACTCCTCTACATTTATCAGACAGATCTGGTTACTTCATAAATTAAGATTTTTACACACAAAACATGTAAAGATTTTATAAAAAATCTAATGTTTTGTAATAAATTTAGAGTTTATACAAGTAGAGCTGAAACCATTAGTCCATTAATCAATTAGCCAATTAACAGATAATTAAGAGTCACTTCTTATGTTATAACATTTCATAGTTCCAGCTTCACAGGATGTGAAGATTTGCTGCTTTTCTTTAAAATAATTGTAATTCTTTAATGAATTTGTTATGTTGTGTGACCATTAAACCAAACAATCAGTCATTAGTTAAATAATAATTAATTAATCATTAGTTGTATTAGCTCCACCTCACTGATCTAATCCTGGATTAGAGTATTTAGGTCGTAAATTTGATCAAAATTTGAGTATTTTAATCAAAGATTTGTCCTGGATTAGAGTATTTAGGTACTTTATTAGTACTGGATTGTAGAATTATGATGTGGATTAGTCCTGAATTATAGACTGCAGTACGTAGGCTCTATATTATCTCTGGATTAAATTAGTTCAACAGCAAATTAATAAAAATTTGAGTATTTTATACAAGATTAGTCCTGGATTAGAGTATTTTATCCATGATTTGAATCCAGATTAGATCATAAACACTCTAGATTATTTAAATTTCATATTAATTCTAGATTAAGGTATTTTATCCTTGAAATAAATCCAGATCAGAGCACACAAACTCCAGATTAGAGTATTTAAATCTGAGATTAGTCCAGGATTAGAGTATTTTATCCTTGAAATAAATCAAGATTAGAGTATACAAACTCTAGATTAGAGTATTTAGACCCAGGGTCAATATGGATTCATGGGTCGGTGTTTTGAATAAGTGTGTTACATTTTCATTGCACCCTGACTTCTCCAGGGATTAGTCTGTTTCTAACCTTTATTCACTGCTGGCTCTAAGTGTCCACAGGGACGTGTGTGAGTTTTGGTCTAGTTTAATCTCTGGACAGCAGGCATTATTTTGATCCATTGCTCCATGCCTACTGTTGCCAGTTCCCATTACAGACACCAACTGAGAATAGACCAGTCCAATGGGGAGTGTCTATCGCTTGGAAACAGACTCAGTCATCTCAAAGGAAAAGCTCTTGTGTGTTCTGGGTCTGGATGGTGAATATGACCTAAATATCTCGATTAATGAACAACGAGCCTCGGTCCGGTCTAATCTCTGGAGGGGTGCATGCTGTTAGAAGCTCAGAGAATAGTCTGATCCACTGGGACGTGTCAGCGTCTGTATCATATAAATAAGAATCTAAAAATGTAAATATGAATTTAAAAGTCATTAAATGGCGATAATAATAATTAAGATTGACTCTTTTTTTTGCAGCTTCCTGCAGTTCTGCATTCGGTCTAATCTCTGGAGAAGGTTGGTTCATTTTCTCCTGAGGGATTGTGGGTATTTTCATCTCACTAACAAACACTGAGAGCCTCATTAACTGCAGCTCAGAGGGAGGGAAGGTTCGGTACAGTCTAATCCCTGGATGACTGGTCTCTCAGCCTGCGCCAACTGTTGAAATGTTTCCAACGTCAGTGAACATGTGAACATAATTCCACTATTGTGTTGAGTTTGTCGGCTATTTCTGTATTTAGTCTCCTGTGTCAAATGTCCTCTTTAGTTTTTAGAACATTTAGTCAACCGTGTAGTTTTAGTTGACTAAAAGTCAATTTAGTCAAACTTAGTCAACTTTTACTTGTAACAGAGTATTTCATCACTGTGGTATTACTACCTTTACTCAAGTAGAACATCTTCTTCCACCACTGGTCTTCTTTTCCTGGTTTCTGTCGCAGGAAGTTTTTTCATCTACAGTATGAACTAAATACTAAAGTTAAGCTGCAGTTGTTGGTTAACCTGCAAAATGTCACTAAAAAGATGCTAAACAACTGCTGCATGATGGGAGAGGGGGTATATATAGAGTATATATATATATAATAACATAGATTTAATTAATAATGTATTGTAATGATGAATAATATCGACCTTGTTGTGTCTTCTTATTGATAGAATAAGAAACCAACTAGATAACAAGATAGATTTGTGGTCTATTTATTTAATTATAGCCTAATAACATCAGAGACTCTCTGTCTCCACACATTGTTAAATATGCACTTTTGTTACGCCTTGTAAACAAACCACGTACCGATCAGCTTTGTGGTCAAGATCAGACAGAGACATAACCATTAAAAAGATGGCTGAGTAGTGCTATCTTTCAACGTTTGTGTTTTTTTAAACAGAAAACAGGTTTTCTCTGCGATATTTACTGAAAATGACAATACAGCCAACAGTATCCTCAGTAAACTTTCAGGTGATCTCCCTCCAGCCAGTTGTCACCTCATTTAGGTGTTTGTAGTAAAATGAGGAGGTATCGTATCAGATAACTCCTCATTTCAACTTAAGGAATAAATAGAAACAGGGCGTCTGACAAAAGTTCAGCTCAAAACGTTGCGCTGTGCAGCGCTTCGTCGCTCGCGGCCAGTTAGTTCATCCCAATAGAAAACAAGGCATTCAAACCTATTTTTGTCACTGACGGTTGCTCGTGTTGCATCCTGTTTGGAGGGTGTAACACATCCCAATACATTAAACCTCTCTGTGTTGTACACATCACATTCCCTCAACCTTAAAGTTGAAACTGCGCCTTTGGTCCCAGTGTCTTATAATCCATCCATGATGGAGGCTGATGACGTATGCTACTAAAATAATGCCCTGACCGAGGAGGTTAATTCTCTTCATAACGTCACAGGACACAAACAAGTGAAGAGAAACATCAGTTTTATCAAACTGAAACACACACAGATAAGAGTATTCCTGAGAGGAAGACAGACAGCTGTGTTGTCTCATATCTGTGTTTCTCTTCTCTCCCTCTAAAATGTGCTGTTAATGGGCATCTCCCATGACAACCATCATTTATTAATAACACACACACATAGACCACAGAGAGAGAGAGAGAGACCACTCCTTAAACTGGGAATGGGTTTCTTTCTCTGAGGTGACTGGTCTTGTTTCAGCACACAAGCCGATTTAACATTTAATAGCTAAGCTTGACTATCCAGAATTAACATTAAAGATATCCACGATTACATTGTGACTAGTCAGAATTCCTATTCCAGATATCTATAACGTCATTCTGACAAGTGAAAACGACAGAGATATCTGCGATTCAGTTCTGACTATCCTAAATAAAAGTTACGGATATCTTAAACGTCATTATGACTAGTCAGCGTTGTTGTCATGACGTTGCTCACATGGACGCCTATAGTTAACTATCCTTCAGTAAAGTCAGTCAAAAACAGAGTCGTACAATATCGGCGAAGCGTTTCAGAGATGGAGAGAAAGGGTTGCTAATAGTAGGCTAAGGATCAGCAACATTTACTCTCCTTCGCTGAAACGTTTCGCCGATATTGTAGCTCTCTAGAGCCTCGAATCACAGTTTGTCATCTCAAATGTCTGTGATATCTGAATTCTGGTACCCAACAACACAGCAAGATGACATTTTAGATGTGTAACTTTAGATCACTGCTAGTGTTAGCCTCCAGTCTTTCCTTTGTTTTGCCTCCAGCTAACACGTGATGTCATCATGACACTAAAAGGGTCGATACTTCCCGGTACTGTACATACATATTCTCAGTAGTAATATTAACAGGGAGGACTGAACCAGACAGAAGCTGCAGAGATGGAGACACGTCGTTGTTAACTGATCAATAAAAGTGATTGATGAATGGAGAGTGAGGTAGAGACGGACTGCCAGCGTTCTGCTGAATCAAACAGGAAACAGGTGAGTCGACATGTTGCTGCACCGATTCTTAATTAGCATTAAAAAGTCCATTTAATCACACGATGTGTCAGAAAATATTTTGATCTAAAAGTCTGTCGACTGCACAAACATCAGCGGAATAAAAACACGCTGACTGAAGGAATGATTACTGAGACCACCGGGTGTGTGTGTGTGTGTGTGTGTGTGTGTGTAGATGTGTGTGACTGTGTGTGTGTGTCTCAGTGTAAAGCTTCGAGCAGAGATGAAGAAACTCATGACTCATCGTTTTTTACCGTTTATGATTAACGGTTAATTTGGGAGAGTGGGAGAGTGGCTGTGTGTGTGTGTGTGTGTGTGCGCGTGTGTGTGTGTGTGTGTGTGTGACACCTGTAGATGCTGAGTGGGCAGCTGGTTAACTGGCAGCACAGTCTGAGTCAGGGCTTTACACACACAGACACACACACACACACACTGAGCTGTAATCAAATCAAAGCTTTAATCTTTAACGTAGCTCGTTTGTCTCTCTGCTGCAGCTCGTCATGTTAACGAGCCTCCAGTCCAGACACAAACCAGCGCTTAGCTCCGCCCACCTCCTACCAAAACACTGGGCTGATTGGTCGTGATGTCATCATGATTGACAGGTACGGGTACAGGTAAGAACATGGCTGTATTCAAAACCGCCTACTACTGACAAGCGCAGTATGCCGTATACAGTACATACTGCAGTTTGAGCTCATGTTTAAGCTGTGCTTGACAAGTTGGGCTTTGCTTGATGCAGCGAAAAGCTGTTGTGGCGCGGCGTTAGCCCTTAGAAATAACGTTTATCCGAGCGTAATGGTGCCGTTGTCGCGCTGTGTCTGAAAAGAACTTCAGTGAGAGACGGAGAGAGAAATGGAGAGAACTAAGAGAAAAAAATACTCGAGCAGGAGCAAAAATAGATAAAAACTGATGAATATTAGTTTATGTCAGAGATTCACACGCCAAGTTCACACCAGAGGGGCGAATTATTCAGTTTTCTTTCCTGGGAGTTAAAGGTAAAATCAGGAGTTTAACATAAAAATGCTTGTTAGTGTACTTATTATTTTATTTTCACTCTTTTAAAGTCACCAGAATGCAGGAAACTAACGTCTCTGATACTCATATTTTTATGGTGGACGACCTCCAGACCTAGAAATCCTCCTTATTTATAAGGTCTCAAGGTTGGCGGGTATGTTGATGACATTTATTAGTGTTTTAAAACACAGAATCAACTCAGGAAGTGAAGCTCTGACTGAGTAGTATTACTCACTTCTTGTAGACTTGAAAGGCGGCTGTTAAAATCTGTCGTTTCATCCTCAGCACTCAGTTTGGGTTCACTTCGGTCAGACTGGACGCTGAAGACGTCTTCACCTGAAAAACAACTGCATCAGTCGTGTGTTTAAAACACTGATACAACCTGCAGGCTGCTGCTCTGGGATCAGCTGAGCAGAAACTCTCAGGTGAAATGATGCCAGACCTCCACTTAGAAAATGATAATTAAGGAAATTAGTTCCAGCTGCCTGATTTTCAGCCAATCACATCACTGAGTGTTAATACCAGCGAACAAAGATACACTTTTTATCAGTCTAATACAAAACGGCGATATTTGATGAGTGAGAACGGGTTATTTCTGACCCACCCATCCACCCTGACCTCCTTTCTACGCAGTGCTTGTCGCTCTTTATACTCCCCGGTTCATGATTATGTGGATTATAAACAAATAGATTTCGGTGCAGTGCATTACTTTTCGTAAGTATAGCTACGAACGGTGGATGAGAACAGCCTGAAATAATAACGTAACAAAGTAACGTAAGAATTAAGAATAACAACATAGAAACAGCCAATCTTCTCCATGATGGTCTCATTTACTGATGGAGGTCATATAGAGACGGATCAGGATTAAACTGAGACTGGATCAGAACCAGTTAAAAGTTCCTCACACTGACTTTAAACTGTTTCTCTCTCATGAGCTCATTTTCTGTCTCTCCACCCGTCGGTTTCTCTCTGGTGTATTTTAATCAAGTGTATTTCCTGATAATGAAAACCTGTGATAACGGCGCTTTTGTTGCTGCGGCTGATAAGCCCCGCAAAGCCTGGATCATTGTTCTCCATTAATTAGTCTGTACCCTTGCCAGCACTTGATGGCTGGCGGCGGCGGCGCAGCGGGACACCGAACTTAAAGTCACCTTACAAACAAGCAGAAACTCGGCTGATGAGGCGTCAGCGCTGTCGAAACACAGAATAAAACTGCTGTGGAGAATATTCTGTTTCTGACGCTCTTACATGTGATATTTAAAGGTATAATCTTAAGTAAAAACACAATAAAACATGAGTCCAACTTTTCCATTACACTTTAGTGAAATCACACAAATATACAAACTCAGCAGAAGGCAATGGCAATGGTATAAAAACTGACACAGGCTATTACATGAAGAAGATTCGTCATCATCATCATCATTACATTTTTAACTCAGCAAAAATAAAAAATAAAAAACAAGGCAATGGCAAATGGTATCAAAAAATGGGCCCTGACTACATCCTGGAAAGCGCTGCATCAAGGCGACGTGTGTTTTCAGTTTTTCCAGGCAGAGTGAATGAACGGCGGCGCCGAGGTGCAGCGGGAGGCGGATCGTGATGCCTCATTGGTAGATTGGGAGGATCTGAGCGCCATGACGTCGTCATATACACGTCAGTAGTTTGATGAGTCAATAACGGACGGAAAGTCGCGTCACGATCCGACACCCGAAGCACCTGAAGCGCTGCCTGAATGAACAATCCCATCCTGAACTAAGACACAAGATCCAGTGTGAGCGGTGCTTCTCAACCGGCGGCTCGGGGACCCGAACGAGGACCCGAACGGGAAACTACTTGGCGGAGATCTTGGGAGGTTTGGCGTTATTTAAAATCCGGGACGTTGTTCAGAAAAGTGCTTAACAGATCAAGTTAATTTGAACGAGGCGGATCGGGATCCGGCAGCAGCTGAGAAGCACCGATTCAGAATAATAATAATAATTATAATAATCATAGTAATAATAATCATATTATGGTACAATAAAGACATCCGACTCCCCGTTCAAGCTCAGCGGGGAGTCCAGTGATTTCGCTGTTGCTATGGTACAATGAAGCCCGCTGGGATCGCTGTCGGCTCAACTCGTCTGTCAGGAGTCTGCAGGAGTGGGAGGGACTTAACGAGGGGGCGGGTCAGTCAACTCCCATGGATTTCCAACGGGCGATCAGTGTGACTGATTGATTTTTAAACGGGGGAGTCGCCTACTTCTTAATCTGATTACTGAGATTCCCTCGGATTATAAACGTCGAGTTTAATCTACCATCGGTAGAACGTTGAATTCTTCTGATTTCCCCTAAAATCAACAGATGATTGATTGATTTCCATTGTGACCGTCTGAAGCTGACACATTTATGCAACTCCCAATGAAATAATACCCAATGAGAGAATAGTTTTGATCGCGAGGATCACATAAATTATTTCCAATGAGAGATTAAAACAATAAATCCATGTATTTACTGCAACATGGATTGTTTTTTCTAATCGCTCGTTGGAGATCAATGGGAGATTGATTGATTTCCAGTAGTCCGCTTCTGAAGCTCCTACTTATTTTAAATGGAAGCCGCACAATTTGTTTATATTTATTTTAGCTACCATTTGGTTTCAAATGGGAGATTCCTAAAAATCCCCAAATAATTCCTATAAATGGGAGATCAGCTCTCACACCACTGTGGGGTTGAAACCAGTGGAACCATTGGTTTAAAATGGGAGATTCCAAACAATACAAAATAATATCCATTGAGAGTATTTCGGTTGCTACAATCAGATGAAATTAACTTCCGTTTATTTCCAATGGGAGATTAGAACAATCTAATTTCACACCGATAGGAGATTAGCTCTCGCTCCCCCGTCTGCTTAGAAACTCCTGGAAACGTTGTCTGGATTAAGAGTCAGAAGATTTGAACGACTCCTCCGACTGTTCGCTGTTTGAATGACGTGAGTCCGATGGGTGATTCGGATCGATCGAATTAATCGTTCCGTCTCCTCAGCTATCGGACAAATGGTCGGATTTGAAAACGGGCAGGATGGGAAACGACCAACCAGAACCTCAGATTACGGCTCCACTTGTGATTGGTCTACAGACTTTAATGTGGACTCAATTGAAAGGTTTCAATATTCAAAGCCGGATCTGATCGATATTAAAGAACCCTCCACTGATCACTGACTGATTTACAGTTAAAATGAAACCTTTTTTAATATAAAATGACACTTTGGTACGACGGGACAGTTTTACAGAGTCGGTGGACGTTTCCCAGCATGCACTTGGATGTATCATTTCATGTTGTGTGTTAAAATGTGTGCAGTAAAAGTATGACATCGAGCTCTTCTCTCTTTAACGCTGTACAAACTCATAAAACCGTGTACATCCTCCCACAATAAATAGAACTCATCGTAAAAAATAAATTAAAAGAAAAAAAATAATCAATAAATATCTCGCCGCCGGAGAACGTTAAAAACTCTGAGCCATGTGTGTGTTTGTGTGTGTGAACAGATGGATGGACACTGCATCTAAAACGAGGTATCAATCCAATTGTTTTGTTTGCTATTCCAGGAATTAGACCCGGCCCTCCCACCGGCCTCTTCAGTCTCGGTTACCTCCTCCCAGCTGTGTGTGTGTGTTCAGAGGATGGATATGATTTTAAAATGTGTGTGTGTGTGTGTGTGTGTGTAGAGACAAACAAACACACACACTCTGCTTGCTACCACAGTGGAAAACCATCCAAACATCGATTTGTCCCGGACAGATTTAAACTGTATCACTGAGGTTTCCATTGTCTGGATATCAGAGGCAACCAGAAGTCACTCAGGCATCAGAACATCTGTTACAGAGAGGAAGTTTCTGCTGCCACTGATGGCGTGAAGTTATACTGTAGAAATACTACGGATAAGAGTATTAGTGCCGATATGATACCTGAGTTTTCAGCACAGAAACCAAAACAATACCGATTCCTCACTTTGAGAAACGTTTTTAACAAAAGAAACCAAATATCCTAAATGTTTAATATTGTTGAAACACTTTGAACACTTTGTCTACATAACAGATTTAAATCAGGAACGAGATTTTGAATCTTCTGGTTTTTAAGAGATCTTAAACAACTTCTCTTGACGAAGTACAGTATTATGTAAATGAGGCGAGTTCAGTGTATGAAAGCAGTGCAAACATTTGTTATTGTCGTCCTGTCTTTTATTCATTATCATATATATTCTTTTCTTTTTCCTTCCTGTCTTTTAATCTCTGGCATTTATTCTTTTCTTTCTTTTAGATATTTTAAAAATATTTATGTTTGTTTGTAAATTGTAATACAGCTGTTTTTAATTTCATTGTTAGGTGGGTTCCTTTTTCAACCCACCTGTGCATTTATTCATGTTATTGTATACCTCTTCTCTTTTGTTTTATTTTATTATATGCACCAATAAAGAACTAAAGAACTAGAACTAACGTATCCTCGTACAACGGTTCGTATGATCTTACGAAAAGTTATTTTTCATGCGTTTTCCTACTAATGTCCGGCAACACGAGCGATTTTAGTTTAGGCCACAAAACTACTTGGTTAGGTTTAGGAAAAGATGGCGGTTTGGGTTAAATAACTTTGGAAGTGATGTAACTTGTACGTGACAAATAAATCAACCTAAAACAGGCTTCAATACGGTCCGAGTTTTGTTGTAGCAGCACCTAGCAGACGTTTAGGTTTACAGAAATTTTATGGCACTACAAAAACTTTCATCTATCTACCTAACTCCTACTTTGCCACCTGACAAGTCCTCTTCAGGTAAATGTAAACACAGGTGGTTGTAGTTTCAACAAACTGCTGACTCATCATTTAATGCTAGCTTTTTAGAACTTGGCAGTTTTCTTAACATTTTGGTTGGTAGCGACACAGTTTTGAGGTTTCATAATCGGTCCTACGATTGATCCACAACAGCAGCTGTCTTTCTATATCTTTTGGAAAACATTTGTCTCGACAGTCGGACAATCCTCCAAAACTAACCTGCACATCAACATAAAGAAATGCCTCCACACTGCCATCACGTTCCCAGTTCTTCTGTTCTATGTGGAACACAAATCAGATAAATGTGAGCATATTAGCAGACCTGATTATACAGATACATATATATTATATATATATATGTAGACATATTTACAGGTGTGCTCACACCCTCACCTTCACCTGGATGTGTTGTGATGTTCATGTGGAGTGTGCAGGTACCTTTGTTTTAGTGAATCATGTTTTTTTTTCTGACCTGCAAGTCATTAAAAACGTAATTCTGTAATAAATGTCATGTATGCCTGAGTATGGTTTCCTTCTGTTGGTCATCCAGGAGGAGAACGAGGAAGAGGAGGAGGTCTGTTCTCCTCCTCCCTCCTCTCAGAGACCTTTCCTTCCTCGACCGGTTTGATGGATGACGTTGCCTCTGTCTTTTTCCTCCCTGATCAGTATTCTCCCTCTCTCCTGCTCTCAGTATTCCAGCAGCGTCTCCTTCCATCTCTCCTCCTCCTCCTTCTTCTTCTCACTTTAGCATGCAAAAAGAGAGTCTGACCTCCTCTTTTCATCCTGATCCTCCTGTGTTCTACTCCAACATTTATTTCTCCGTTCTGCATTTGATCAGCTTTTCCTCCTCTTCTTAACCTTTCGGCACTACTCTTTCTTCTTCCTCCTCCTCTACACTCTCCTCTCTGCTATCCAATAGTCATTTCTTCCCCCTTTTCCACTCCTCTTCCTCACTTTTCAGCATGCAGCGGGTGTTTCCTCCTCCTCTATATTGTCTATGCATCCCCCCTTTTTCCCCTTCCTTTACATTTTCCTCTTGGGATTCTCCTCCTCTTCCTCATCCTTCAGTATGCTGACAGAGACTCCTCTCCTCCTCTAAACTCTCATTTCATCACACCGACAAAAAAAAAAGAGGTAAATTCTGATCAAAATGGCGACGAGGACGTAATTAAATAGTGTCTGATGACTTTGAGTTTAAAGGGCGATCTGAGATTTTTATTTAAAATATAATAAAAAAAAGGAGAGCAAAGATCTGATCTGAGATTTCAAAAGCGTTGAAGATACCGATCGGACGATTTAAATGGTGCGACTGTAAAGAAAAAGATTTTTAATTGAGCTGCAGATACGATCAGTGATTTAACGGTTGAGTTTCCACTGCAGCAGCAGGATAACACACACACACACAGGTTGGATGAACAGTGGTATTGGTATGGTAGTGGCTTCCCTCCCTGTTCTATAATTAATCATCTAAAAGGCAGTCTTTTATCAGGACCCTTCCTCCCTCCTCATCTTCCTCACTCGGGTCCTTTTGGCCCCAAAGATTCAAACGACAGTGAAACAACAGCAAGAAAATAAAAAAAGGTGCTTTGTAGCTTTATGGCATCGCAGAGAGCCAAAAGAGAGACGCTTCTTCAGCTGTGGTGGAACATTTTCACACAACACAAAGACCTGATGGTGTTTTATAACACCTTCTCTAGAGAAGGAGCTCATAAACATAACATAAAGATTAAAAACCTATTCATGTTGAAATATGTAAGTATTGGCAAACTATGCAAACAGATTGGTGGTAAACTACGCAGACAGATTGGTGGTAAACAATGCAGACAGATTGGTGGTAAACTATGCAGACGGATTGGTGGTGAACTATGCAGACGGATTCGTAAACTATGCAGACAGATTGGTAAACTATGCAGGCGGACTGGTGGTAAACTATGCAGAAGGATTGGTAAACTATGCAGACAGATTGGTGGTAAACTATGGAGACGGATTGGTAAACTATGCAGACAGATTGGTAAACTATGCAGACGGACTGGTGGTAAACTATGCAGAAGGATTGGTAAACTATGCAGACGGATTGGTGGTGAACTATGCAGACGGATTCGTAAACTATGCAGACGGATTGATGGTGAACTATGCAGACGGATTCGTAAACTATGCAGACAGATTGGTGGTAAACTATGCAGACGGATTGGTAAACTATGCAGACAGATTGGTAAACTATGCAGACGGACTGGTGGTAAACTATGCAGAAGGATTGGTAAACTATGCAGACAGATTGGTGGTAAACTATGGAGATGGATTCATAAACTTCGACTCTGGATTATTCTGGTGAAATAAATTCAATTTGAAGAAAAATTACTGTTACTGCCTTGAAATTCTAATTAAATGCTCAAAACATGGTGAATAAAATGTATTTAAAGAAATGTAAATGGGCTCAAAACTGCCCTGCTGAGCAGAAACTAGTTTGTTTTTAGTTTTTAATGGGCCAAATATCATTGTTGGACATAAATTTTTAAACACAAAATGAACCTCTGAACAATAAATATGATCCAATTGTGCGAAGTGAAAATGTTCTACCACAGAAAAAAGAGGTGTAAGGGGGATGAGGGGTGCAGCGTTGCCACGTTGGAAAGTCCTTCATCCAACACTTAACTGATCACTCACGGAGAATAAGAGCGCTTAACACTGACTTCAGTTCTTTGAGTTACAGTATTTGTTTACCAGTGTCAACATGGTTGGACGCAGGTGTGGTGGACCATCCAGATGGACCGAGGTGCAAGAAAAAAGAATCATATTTTCAAGTTTTATGGTTGTAGAATTGAGCCGGCAGTGTGAAAGCGCCCTCATTCTTCTTTAGGATGTACAAGAGCTCATTAAAACAAAAGAGCCCATCCGAGGCTACACATGCAAGAATTTAACCCCTTCAAACGCCACCAGAACCTCCAGGCCACCCCTCCATCCGATGCACTACACTCTGTTCAAACATCCAGTTTGGCAAGAAAATACCAAAAAGTCCAGATTGTTTTTCCACCGTTGACATACAGAGCAGATATTCAGTTCAGTCCAGTTAAATCCAGTTTGTTCCGGTTCAGTCCGGTCTGATGGTGTGAGGATGGACTTGGTTTGGCGTCGGTCTCCTGGCTCTCTCTCTTTCTCCAGACTCTGATGTAACATAATGTTCAGCTTTATACAAGTTCAGCTCCTTAAAATCCATACTGTCAAATCCACAAAGTTCTTATTACATGTTAACATTTCAATATTTCTTTTTTTTCCTTTCTTTTTGTATTCTTTTTTAACTTTTATACTTTATCATCATTATTATTATTATCTTTCTTTTTTTGTTTCTTTACAATTATGGCCACAAGTCTTAAAAGTTCTTGAGTCCGGTCCGGCTAAAACTCCATTCCAGGTTGTTTTTGATCCGGGTTTGGTCCGAGTCCGGTCCAGTTCTGACGTGATCCGGTCCGGTCTTTACATGGCACTGGGCTTGTAGCTCTGCACAGTATTTCCCCCTGGGCACGGTACGCATGGCGCTGTAAAGCATGGCTGTATGTGGGTGGATGTGCAAGGTCCGACAATAAAGCGATCTGCACCAACCAGCGTCAAAGTTTACCGACTGGTGCTGAATCCAGAACCCCATTTTCCAGGTCGTTCTGGTCCTGAAAAATGCCGGTCAGTCCACTCTCGGAAGTTCTTCGCTTCCGAAAGATTAGCGAGTCAACCTGCTTATTTACAGACCTTGCCTGTGTGCCTGTGCTGGAATGTATTCATAACGTAATTCTGGATTAATTTAATTATTCATGATTCTGGCGAATTCCACAGTCTTGATTGGTCGGGCAGTACATTACTAAAGAGTCTTCCTGGCCAATAGGATGGCCAGAGGCCAGCATGACTGACCAATGAGGGAGCGGGGTTGAGGGGGAGAGGAATAAAAAGTGGGGTGAAAGAGGAAACTAGTAAGGATGGAAGGAAGAGAGAAAGATAGAGAAGGAGACGAAATTAAGAAAGCAAAGTAGGAGGTGAAATTCAGAGGAGTTGAGGATGGAAGGAAAGGAAAAGAAGACAGCGGGAGGAGAGGACGGGTTCATGGACACAGGTACTGGTCGGTCGGTAGGCATCGGGCTCAGTGTGCTGTGGTACAGAGTGATTGTCCAGAGAAAAACATTGAGTGGTTATACAGCAACTTAGAAACTTCTAGATCCTGACGAGGCTTGGCCGAACAGTCCAAGGTCAAGTCAAATTGTCTCGGCTCATTGAGTCCTTATTTCCTTTTTAAAACTTCTGATATTTTCAACATCTTTCGAGACTCAGCAGTGATTTCAAGGTTAGGTCAAGTCATCAGTTTGTTTGCTTCCTTCTCCTTCGTTAAAGCTTGAAACAACCTCCCAAATCCTTCGCCAACAAGTTTGACTTTGACGTTTTCCTTCCTTAAAGCTTGACCTGAACTTCTTACAGTGAATCCGGATCTTTCCATACGAGGCTAAGGATTTGAGGTGAGGCCCGTAATAACGACATCAGTAAAGAGGCTTCGAACTTCTGCGGTAAGCCTTGACTTGACCGTTTGATATTTAGCCCGGATTCGTCCAGACTCTCAAGGTAAGGTCAAACCTGTTGCGATGTTACTATGACCCCTTTGACCATCAGCTTAGTTTCTTCTTATCCTTTAGACCAGAACAAGCCTTCCCAGGTGAAGTCCGTAGCTTTGACGGAAACTTGACTTGACCTTTTGCTCTTCAACTTAGCGTCTAGAAAGTTCTCAACCAGGCTGGGAATCCTGAAGTCAGGTCGATTAGTCCTCACGTCACATCCATTGTTTGGTGACACCTGACTCAGTCTGTAGTCTAGTTTCCAGGTCTTTCCACAGCCACGCCCCCCCTCCCCCCTTGCTTTGATCCCTGCTTACACCTGCAGTGAATTTAAATCCAAATCCAAACCGACAGATGCATCTAGGTTTGTTTTTTTGCCCCAAAATGACTCCACGTTGAAGTCACGTTGTAAATGTATCCAAATCGGTTTGGAAACTTGATTTTCCGTCACTGAACGGAGGTAGTTGGGGTCCCAGCCATCCAGTCAATCAGTCTTCAAGTCAATCAATCAATCAATTGACAAATAAATCGCTGATGGATTGATTGCTAAAGGGCCGGAGCTGTGGCTGTCAGTTCGGTCCAACACTGAGCAGTTCAGCTGACTGTTTCAACAGTTCAGAAAACAAAACGTCTTCACTTCCCCCTTCCCCATACTTCTTCCCCACCCCCCACCCCCATCCATCCATCAGTCCATCAGTCCATTCATTCCTCCCCTCCTCTCAGCTGCTCCCAGACATCAGGTTGATGGCTTGCTCCAGTTTGTGCCTCAGTTTGTGTTTGCGACAGTACCCATCCCGGTCCAACGCCGTCAGGATCTGCAGAGACGGAGGAAAGACATAACAAATCATACCAGTACAAAGAAATATTACGTTTGCACGGCAGCTGAATACTCGTGATGTCACGAGGTCACACGAGAATATCATATATCATCCTGTCAGGCTTCAAGTGATGCGTTGGATCCATGATGGATGACATTTCTACAGATATTCATGGTTCCTAATGGATGAATCCTGATGACTTTAGTGATTCAACCATGAGGTTGGCAGTTTTGGCTTTGCGTGGTGGATTTCAGCCGAGTGAGAAGTCGGGATGAGAGTCAGCACTTTTAAGTCTGAGGTCATGGTACTCTGCCGGACAACAGCGAGTGAGTCACTGCCCCAAGTAAGAGTTCAAACCTCCCAAAGCTCTTGATTAACCGGTTTATTCCAACCCCTCACCTACGATCATGAGTTATGGGTAGTGACCAAAAGAATGAGATCACGGATGCAAGCGGTCAAAATGAGTTTCCTCTGCTGGGCGTCTGCGCTCATCCTCAGTGACAGGGTGAGGAGCTTGAAGTAAAACCACTGCCCCATTTACAGGAGTCAGTTGAGGTGGTTCAGGCATTTGATCAGGATGCCTTCTGGATGCCACGGGGTGGTCTTATAAACAGTAAAATTCTTCAAATTCAGTGGTAACAAACGCACAAATAGGCTACTAGTTCACCAGTCACCAAAACAGGAAAGTCAATGGCACAAATGGTGCGTTGCCTGTGATTGGTTCGAATGGTGTTCACACCAGAAATGAACCGCTCCAGGGTGCACACAGGGTTGTTTGGTCCGCACCAGAGTCGAGTCTGGCGTTCAAACCAACCCAAACGAACCGCACCAAGGGGGTAAACGCTCCAGGATTCGGTTCAACAGATCTAAACAAGGCTGGTGTGAACGCGCCCTTACTCTTAGATACGTTGGCCACCATAAATATTACCATCAATGTTCACGGCAATCTATCTGACCTATGTGTTGTATTTTTCCCTCTGCGCTGACTACTGATTGAACTTTCAGTCGTGGACACGATGACATTGGTTACTGCCTATGTAGCGTCAGCTGAGATCTTGGCCAATAGCAGAACTGGATACCGAAAGCCTCGGTTATACTTTCCGCAAGGACGGTCGCATGGATATGAGCTGATGTGGAATTGTGACGAGGAAACGTTTGGATCTTTTATACTCCATGCAGGTTTCTCCTGTGGCAAACACATTCTCAAAGGTCCTCATAGTTCTCCATTTTGTCTGCCCAACTGCGTCCGCGATGTTAGAAAAATTTGGATGTGCATGGACAGGTGAAAACCCGCAACAAGGAACCCCCTGCTAAGGGCCGTGTCTGATGGAGTGACGTCACTTTGGCCGTGCGGACACTCTCGACCCTTGCAGATGTGGCAAATGTAAATTACGCTTAAGACACAGCGACTATCTGAAATGTAATGATGTCAAACCTGACACTGATGACCAGCAACTGTGATGTCATCAAGACATGAAACCCCGTCGCTCTCACCTCTTCCTTGTACTTGTTGATGTAGAAGTAGAGCTCACTGAGCGCGCTCAGGGTGTTGAACTCAGTGCCATGCAGACGAGACTGCTCCACCAGGTAGGCGTCCATGTCCTGATCACTGATGCTGGGCATCTTCGCAATATCCCTGTAGTACCTGCAGGACACACACAAAGTGTATAAGTTCAAACTTTATTAACTGTATCACCACGTTAATGTGTTGTTTCCCTAGTTAGCATGTTAGCAAAGTCTGCACCCAGATCATGTAGTTTGGTTAGCATGTTAGCGACCTCTCCATCCAGTTCTTACATTGTGTCTTACAGCATATTAACGTGTTAAAATGTTAGCTACCTCTCCACCCAGCTCTTGTAGTTGGGGATGTCTTTAGCGTAGAGCAGCTTGTTGGACGGAGAGTCTTTGCCGAGCCGGTGTTCGGACGTCGAGCAGGAGTCCATGAAGGTCTGAGCGACGACCGACAGACAGGCGTCGGTGATGCTGCTCTTGTGGATGTCAAACACAAACTGAGGATTCTTTATGACGTTCACCCAGAACCTGAGAGGAAGGCTGCAGACACATAGAGAGTTGAAAGATTTGTTAAACTGTTGTCATCGACGTCTTGTGAGAAAAGTCTTCACTATCTTTGGATTTTCTCTCACCAGTTGCTCTTCCAGGTGTGTCGGACGTCTGGGTCGGTGATCTGTCGTTTGTCAGCTTGCTCGTCCAGAAAGTCGAACATGTATTTGATGGCTAATGGGAGAGCAGAGCCCCGGTGGGCAGTGCTGAACACCGTCTCAAACAGGTCGTCCACAAACTTCTGCAGCGTCCCCTGGTGAAGGGAGGACCAAAACATGGGATTAAATATTTTAACAGCCATAATTCAAATGACTAAATATAATAATTACAAAATAAATGTCTCACTTTACATGAAAAAGATTAAACAAAAAAACAAAATGTCTCAACAACTATCAGATGGATTGTGATGAAATGTGGTTCATCATTCATGTTCCTCTCAGGATGAATTGTAGAAAACTGCGGTGTGTGCAGGTACATTATGGGCCGTTGCACCGCCTATAAAATGTCTCCTTTCCTGTTTTTTAGAGTGTTAACGGTAGAAAGAAGATGATAGGAGACAGAGAGTTGTTGTGTTTGTTACCTTGGTAGCCAGCAGTCTGGTCAGGTAGATCTCAGAAACCATCTTGCTGCCTCTGTCTCCTTCTCTCTGATCACTGTGCTCGTGATTCTTCACCAGGTGCCACAGTTTAGTCCCTGAAAGCACACAGCACACATACTGTACAGTGCAGTACACACAGTATACAGTCCTCTCTAAGCAGCTCATAATACATAATTAAAACTACTAATGCCAAGATTTTGTTTTAATCAAAGCAACGACTACTACTACTGCTACTACTACTACAGTACTACTACTACTACTACTACTACAGTACTACTACTGCTGCAGTACATGTCTCCTGGTCTGGGGTGATCATTGGAGCTCTAGATCTCAGACTGTCAGGACTGCTGCTGCTACTACTACTACTACTACTACTACAGTACTACTGCTGCTGCTGCTGCAGTACTACTACTACTACTACTGCTGCTGCTGCAGTACCTATCTCCTGGTCTGGGGTGATCATTGGAGCTCTGGATCTCAGACTGTCAGGACTGCTACTACTACTACAACTACTACTACTACTACTACTACTACTACTACTACTACTACTACTACTACTACTGCTGCTACTGCTGCTACTGCTGCTACTGCTACTACTACAGTACTACTGCTGCTGCTGCTGCAGTACTACTACTACTACTACTGCTGCTGCTGCAGTACCTATCTCCTGGTCTGGGGTGATCATTGGAGCTCTGGATCTCAGACTGTCAGGACTGCTACTACTACTACAACTACTACTACTACTACTACTACTACTACTACAGTACTACTACTACTGCTGGTGCTGCAGTACTACTACTACTACTACTACTACTACTACTACTGCTACTGCTGCAGTACTACTACTACTACTACTGCTGCTGCTGCAGTGCCTGTCTCCTGGTCCAGGGTGATCATCGGAGCTCTGGATCTCAGACTGTTAGGACTGCTACTACTACTACTATAGTACTACTACTACTACTACTACTACTACTATTATTACTACTACTATAGTACTACTATAGTACTACTACTACTACTACTACTACTACTACTACTACTACTACTACTACTACTGCTGCTACTGCTGCTACTGCTGCTACTGCTGCTACTACTGCTGCTACTGCTGCTGCAGTACCTGTCTCCTGGTCCGGGGTGATCATCGGAGCTCTGGATCTCAGACTGTCAGGACTGCTGGACGTTCGTAGTAACGACTCTGAGGACACAAAGAGAGACAGGGGAGAAGTTATCTGATTGCTGATTGGCTCAGAGTTAATGTGTGTGTGTGCGGGCGCCGTATCTCCGCTCTGTACCGTATCTGCTCAGGGATCTGGTGAAGGTGAAGGAGTTGGCGATGTTGTACGCGGATACCTGCTTCTGGACCAGCGCCACCAGAGAGCCGTCCGTTACCTAGCAACACACAGCAACACATCAGTCAGTCGGCCAATCGCTCCATCAATCAGCTGACTAATTATCCATTCAGTCAGCTAACTCGGTCGATTCGTATCTCGTCCACAATCTGGATTCACTCTCCACACGTGTCAGAGCAGGAAGTGATAAAGAGCTCAGAGAGAGACGGAGGCTGCACGGCGTCGTCATCTAACCAAAGGACATATTCAGCTTTTAAGTTCTTAATCTGCTTCAAAACCTACTTTTAAAGACACTGTTTGACAATAATGCTGACTGAGTGAAAGCAGTCGTTCCTTATAGAGAATATATATAGGATATAAATATATAAATCCTGTGAGATTAGGACTGTAGCACAACTTCACTTCCACTAAGGAAGGTTTGGACTCACCACCACCAACAAAAGAAATCTGATCATTTAAAGATTTTATCTATTAATCTAACTTTATTTTCTGCGCTTTTTTATCTTTATCTTTATTATTATTATGATTCTGTCCTACTAGGTCTGGGATGATACACCTATCTCCTGATAAGATACTATCACAATACTTGGGTGCCGATTCAATATGTATTGCGATTTTTAAACATTGCAATTTCATATTGCAATATATTTTGATTTTTGTTAACTTTTTTAACTCTAGACCATGGGAAAAAAGTTAAATCATACACTTCTAAGGACTTTTACTTTGGAAAAATATCTAGATTAATAAATAAATAATGTTTCCACCCCTATGTTCTACCCTCCCCCACCCTTTCAAAATAAAAGCCCCATAGAATAACTGCAGGAAGTACAGAAAGCTCAGGATGAGGCTTGTTTTTTAAATAAAAGCCTCCAACTGTCACTGCATGTTAACAGGAAACTATAGATAGACCTACTTTTTCAATATAAAAGCCCCAGAATACAACTATGGTTATGTTGCAAATCTCATACTTTTTCTCTTTACTTTTAGTACGTACTGCAGCTGCCTTTACAAAATATGTACTGTTGCATGCAGTATGCATACAATTGGGACATATTACTTTGTCATGTGTTAGACAATAATGCTGACTGAGTGAAAGCAGCCGTTCATTGTGGAGAATATATAAATCCTGCAACATTAGGATCTGTAGGTTTGTAGCTCCACTTTACTCCCACTAAGAAAGGTTTGGTCACCACCACCACCAAAAAAAAAAAAAAAACAGTAACATTTTCTGATCATTTAAAGATTTTATCTATTAATCAAACTTTATTTTCTGTGCTTATTAACATTATTATTATTAATATTAGCATGAAATTAGTATGAAATCTGAGTACAAATTCACCTCATATATCTATTCTGCTAACCTCCAAATGTGTGTGTGTGTGTGTGTGTACCTGGTAGTGTGCCAGTGTGTTCAGTCTCTTCCAGTCGCTCTCTATCTTGGTGGTCACGTCTTCGTCCTGCAGGATGATTCTGGTCAGTCGGCCCTGACGCCACTCTGACAACACAAACACACGTCATGTATTATTTATTTATTGTCGTTGCACAAAGCACTGAGACAATGAAATGGAGTTCAGCATCCAACCAGAAGTGCAAAAAGTAATAAAAAGTGCAGAGTGATGTACAGAATAAATAGTAAGTGGTAGATATGCCGAAATATGAACATATCTTCTTCCTCTGTATCATAGAGCTCCATTAAAACACATCAGTGAGCCTCAATGTGTCACTGGCTGACATGTTCCTTCATTACCATGAACACACACAGTGTAGTTTATTCTGACTCCAGGGCCGGCTCTAGTCTTTTTGGTGCCCTAGGGCAAAATTCGGATTTGGACCCCTCCCCAGAACCCCTAACCCTAGCCCCATTAACCGCAACACACATCAGACTTTTCATCAGGTTTTAAGACAAAAATTAAGATTTTCATTTTCATAAATAACTGTATTTATTATAATATAAATAAACGATTGGTTCCCTGATGTTATTGGCTTAAAAGTGTTTGGTCAGGTTCACTGCAATTTACACTTTTATCAACAAATAAGTGCGTGAAATTGTCAGAAAGAGAGTTACAGGGATGAACAGTGTATTTCTTTCTTTCTTTCTTTATTTGTTCATTTGTTACTTTAATGCAGAAAATGAGGAAGGGTACCCACCGGCATTTTTTAAAATATTATAATTTTCCTTTTAGAGGGCAACCAGCGCCCCCCCCAGAAGGTGGCGCCCTAGGCGACCTCCTGTATGGCCTACGCCCTAAGCCAGCCCTGTCTGACTCAATCCCACATACACCGCCCTGCTGCCACTCACACACACCAGAGCACCACATGTGGATTAATCCACCACTGAAAATAGTCCCCAACAAAGTCACTATCTCCTCCTGTTTGTTTGATAAAACTACAGTGAGCAGCTGTTTTAGGATATTACTGATGAAACTATATATATTTGTGTTTTTAAAGATCTTCAGTAGGAACCAATGGGCTTGGAGCTGAGAGACACAGACAAGGAAGTCAGACAGTATTGAGAGACGGACTAACAGGCTGTCGGTTTGAGTCATGTGTCTGTGATGTAAGCAGTTACCGAGGTCCATGTCGTCGGCCTGAGGTCTCTGTGAGAATGGGATTCCTTTGTAAACGGCGTCCAGCAGTTTGTCTTTGACCTGAGTCACCGTGTCGCAGTTCAACACCTTCACCGGCACCTCCGTCCCCGCCTCGCCCTCCGGAGGGATACACATTAGAGTCTGCGAGAGAGAGACAGGGCGAGAGACAGACAGACAGACAGAGAGACAGACAGAGAGACAGACAGATAGACAGAGAGAGAGAGACAGACAGAGAGACAGTTCAGCATTGAATCAACTGTCTGAACTTTATTACAGTGTGTGTATTTTCCACATTGTTGTCACAGTGATGAAAACATCATTATCGACCGGCTGTTGAATTGGATACCACACACACACACACACACACACACACAAATATATAGAAAGGACAAACACATTACAACGTCTTCACACAGAAAGACGTCGGCGCACACACTCAGACATAAACACTAATTTGCATAATAAACACAGAAACACGGTCTGTGATTCAAAGCAGTGGTTTGTTTGTCAGACTGTGTTATCATTAATGAATAATAATAATAATAATAATAACCAGCTGACACGACAAACACTGAATATTCATCCTACTGAGACTACGTCAACACAACGAGCGTCCACACCAACATGTTCTCATCCCAACTTGTCACATACGGCCGCTTTGTCAGACACCTCAGCGTCACTATAGCCCCCTTTTCTGTTAGTAACCATGATGAGGTGTTTTGTGGGCGGAGCGTTAAGTGGAGGCAGAATAATTCTCTGAACACGTTAGTTAACGCTGGCAAGTTGTGTTGGCTTGTTTTTTTAACAATGGCTGAAGAAAATACTAGTTTCTCTCAATATGTTCTGTCACTCACTCTCCAGGATCACGAGTGTTAGTTGAGAAAGTTAACATTAACCAACGGGACCAGATTAGCCAACCCCTACGCTGCTGGCAGACTACTTCAGGAGGAGTAGACGGCTGGCATTTTCTGTGTTGCATGACAGCATGGCGGTATTAGCAAGCTAAGCTAGCTAAGTAGCCAGCCGTCCGACCAGCGGGCTGGTGGCCAACGGCAGCGCTGTACTGATAAATTGAGGGCGTATAAATCTTTGGATGCTTATAGTTAACTATCCTTCAGTAAAGTCAGTCAAAAAGAGAGTCGTACAATATCGGCAAAGTGTTTCAGAGATGAAGAGAAAGGGTTGCTAATAGTTTAGCCTTCTGCTGTGCGTCGGTATCCGACACCGAGGGGCGTGACATAGCGTCGGTATTTTATGCCCTGGGAATGAGAACGGGCTG
Organism: Sebastes fasciatus; assembly: GCF_043250625.1. Classification (NCBI taxonomy): domain Eukaryota; kingdom Metazoa; phylum Chordata; class Actinopteri; order Perciformes; family Sebastidae; genus Sebastes; species Sebastes fasciatus. The sequence goes on along the minus strand of NC_133802.1, from coordinate 29,860,430 downwards.
TCCACACAGTCTCCATGTTGTTTCAGTAGAAACGTCCAAAATGAAACACCTGATCAATAATAAACATTCAGTGTTTTATTCTTGAAATGTCACATTTAACAATATGATGTGACCATGAACAACATTAAATACAGTAGAATTATGATAAGTAGTGTCTGATTAATGTGATCATATAAACGACTTCACTAAACTATTTGTTATTGTTGTTTGTTTCTATCATAATTGTACTAATGAACTGTTAAACACCATCTGTCTCTGTGTGTTCACGTTCTGATGGAGATTCTTCATTTGTTCAGATGTCGTCGTCGCCGTGCTCGACTGTGATTGGCTCAGCTGTATCAGAGCTATGGGACCAGTGATGTGATTGGCTGAGAGTGTTTGTATTAATAACTACAACCTCTGATCTATATTTCCATTCACCATCCAGCCCTTTAACATCTACAGTCTGTGCACCCAAAACCTACAGCTCTGCACTCGTCGCTGCACTGCATGATTTAAATACGGGGAAAAAAACAGGAACCTGCACAGTGTTTTCACTAAAGTTGTCTTTGATTGAGTATGATATAAGTATGACAGTGTGTGTGTGTGTGTTACCAGCTGTTTGTAGTCGATCTGCTGTCTGATGAGCTTGTCTTCACTTAGAGAGTAGCGAGCCTCTCCGGTGATGGCGTCGATCGGCCCTTTCTCCATCTGCTGCTTTATGGCACAGTACAGCATGAAGAGAGGCTCGCCGGCACACTCCTGACAGACAGACAGAGAGAGACAGAGAGACAGATAGAGAGAGAGACAGACAGATAGATAGAGAGCGAGAGAGACAGACAGATAGAGAGAGAGAGAGAGAGAGAGAGAGAGAGACAGACAGTGTCAGAGATTCCTTCATTACCACAGTTTAATCCTGAAAACTCACCAGCAGCAGGATTTAACCAATCCCCTTCATTTCCTATGAATAAATCAACTGCAGCTCTGGTCTGATTGGTCACGGTCAGACTGGAGAGGAAGAGCTTAACAAGGTCAATTAGGGAGAGGAAGGAAGGAGGAAGGAAGGAAGGAAGGAAGGAAGGAAGTAAGGAGCGAACAAACGAAGAGATGATGGGTTACCTTGAGGAAGCGATGCAGCAGGAAGGTGAACCAGTTCGTCAGCATCTTCTCAGCTACAGACTCCGTCCTGAACACACACACACACAGAGAGGTCAAAGGTCAGGTCGAATGTTCAGGTTGATCCACAATCAAAGATCATCTCATTATCCCATTTAGTTTGGGCTAAAAGGGTCAAAGGTCAAAGGTGGTGTACTGACCTCCTCAGCAGCAGTTTGGGATGGTTCTTGTTCTCCAGGTTCTTCTCGATCAGGTCGGCCAGCAGCTGTTTCAACACCACGGTAGCATATTCCATACGACCCTACGAGACAAAGATCAACCGTTAATCTGCTGTTAACTGATATTAACACCTACAACAACATCTGTTAACTAGTTATTAACAGTTGATACCACCTACAAAACATCTATTTAAGGAATTATTAACATCCATACATCTTTATAACACACTTTTGAGGACCTGTTACCAGTCACAGACTGATCTAAAAACAACTATTAGTAACTATTAATGATGGTACATGTATTAATCATATTTGTAACCATTATCAGCAGCTTCTCAGATTATTATAGGAGGTACCTGCAGAGTTTATAACCATGTTATCAGCAGCTTCACAGATTATTATAGGAGGTACCTGCAGAGCCGCCATCAGCAGCGAGGCGACGTTCCCTCGGTCTCTCATGGAGAACGACCTCTGAGCCTCCAGAGTGTGAATGAAGTTCAACAGGAACATCTTGTTGTTCAGTAACTGACTGAAGAGACGCAGAGCTTTCTCTACGTTAGCTGGAGACTGAAACACAAACAGAGACACACATCTTACAGTTAGGGGCCTGTCCTCACTGGACCAGTACTCTGGACCAGTACTGACATGGGAACATAATCTTTTTGCACTGGAGTTATATGCTATATATATTACACCTCTTAATGCAAATGTTTTTTACATTCTCATTTTCTTATTTTTAATTTTAGTTCTTATATTTCTCTACATATATTTTTGTTTATATTGCAGCACATAATTTGCATGTTACATACTCCTTTATTTCTATTTTCTTACATTTCTTGTGTTTATACGAGGCAAACGTAACGCTCCCCCGCAGGGATCAATAAAGTATTTCTGATTCTGATTGTGACTTTTTTTAAATAACAGAATAATATAAATATATAAAGCAACTGATTCCATCATTATGAAATGTATCTACTAAATTGAAATACATACTTTCAGTCTGAATTTGTGAACTCTAAAAAATACTTAAAATAAATCGATTGATTTTGTGAAATTACCTCTTAAAATTAGATTCTGGAATTTTCTGAATGCATCTAGATGTTTTAAATAATTTTATTTATATTGAGTAACCCCTTAGTTTAGGCCCTACTGTGTTTATCATTTCCAATAAATATATAATCATTATAATAAATGGCTTATACACTATAATGTCATTGCAATATGTAATTATCTCTGATGTCCATCAGGAATAGCTGTCCAATAAATCCACTTAGAAATCAGAGAGAAAAGACGCCGCAGAACTCCCCTGAGAATCGTCATGTTTTTAACTTTTCTTCAGTATCACAGTAATCCAGTGATAGTTGTCTTTATATCCATGGGTACGCTGCTAACAGGAAATGCTAATTGTTAATTCTGCAGAGTTTTTAATGGAGTTTGATTAAATGTCAACTAATATAGGATAAAGAAATGGGGCTCAAGTTGTAGCTCAGAGCATAACTCACTGAAACCAAAGCAACGTCCCCCAAAGCATTATGGGGATTTTTTCAAAGGGAGTGAAAGATTTTTCATGCTGCACTATAAATATTATTATATATTTTTTGACATTGACATTCACAGTGTGAGAACAGTAGTCAAATGTATACCATCTCACAGTATATATTGTCATATTGCCCAACCCTATCATTTTAAAAGAAACCTTAATAAATCTAAACCAGGACGAGAATTATAATATGCAGAAAAAACAAGCCATCTGTTTGAAATAATAATAATAATAGAGATTCACAGTGAAAACAGAAAACCTCTGGAGCTCCCGTCGGTCCGCTGAGAACAGAGACAAAGATAAAGAAACTTTTCTGCCATTTCTCATCAAATTCATGGAAATCCTTCCACCCAGAGACTGATCTACTTCCACACCTAGTTATTAGGATCTGAGTAAATCTAATTCATGGCTGCTGCTGCAGAGAACAGAGGCTCAGTGGCTCAGAGCTTCATGCTGGGTTCGCTTAATTAAAGCTGCGTGGCGGCCCAGACGACGCTGTAGATACTGCGGAGGGTTGTTCTGTTTCACCACACAGACACTTTAAAAGCAGCTCAGACTATTTCTGTAATATTTCCTGGTATTTGTTCTGTGGATAGAAGTAATGAAGTGATATATTTGTGTGTGTTGTTCGTACGTCGAGCTCTTTGAGGACCGGGTGTTCTTCTATTCCGGGGAACATGACTCTCATGGTGTAGGTTCGGTACTCCAGGAAGGGGATCTTCACTCCGTCCATGTCGTTGGTCAGTTCCTGGATGTCTGTCTGCAGCTCTGCAAAGGCTGCAGGGAGGAAGAACAAACACTTTGTTACTGTACGTTAAAGGGCATGTCCATCTGCGTTCTTTTTCATTTTTTTCAAATGGAAACGTCCACTCAGCCGTTAGCAGAAAGCAGTGATGTAGGTTAGCACAGTAAGCTAATCAATAAGGTTGTGAATAATGTGAACGCTTGCACTAACTGAGTCAACGTTAGCTGTGCTAAGATTGGAAATAACTGAGAGAAGTGGGGTTGTATGTATACTCATGTTCTGAGAGGTAAAATTACTGTTTTTGTGAATGGAGTCTGGTGGCTTTGAAGAGAGTGATATAACGGCTAAAAGACTCGCCGTCAGACAGCCCTTGCTGACGGGGAACTGAAGCCGTTGTATCGCTCTTTTCAAAGCCACCAGAGTCCATTCACAAAACCAGTAATTTGACCTCTCAGAACACGGGAGTTGCTGGTCTACCGCTGCATCGATTGGTTGGTTTGTTTGTGTAATTGTGTGACTTTCTGATCTGAACTAACGTGGCGTCCACAGCAGCACATTGCTTAGTTTCCTGCCGGTCTTTAGACCAGGTTACCACAACATCCTCTCACTACAGAACGTACCCTCCTTGCACTCCAGCGCCACCCGGCTCTCCAGGTTGTCCATCTGCAGCTGGAGGCGTTTCAGCGTCCGGTCGGCGTCGCGAGTCTTCCTCTTGTAGGCGATCAGCACGGCGATGATCGCGATGAGCAGCACGCCTCCGCCCGCTCCGATGCCGATGATGGCGGGCAGCGTCAGGGCGCTGTCGGAGTAGATATGGAGCGTACCCGGGGAGTACTCCAGACCTCCAACTAGGATCTAGAGGAAGAGAGAGAGACAACATTAACATCAGGGCTGACGATTTTGATCATCTTTCCTGCTTTTTCTATTGTTGTCCCTCGGCTTTGGAAGACCTTCCCAACAATGACGAGATATATAATCTCTCCTCCGTGTTCTGGGTTGACCCCGTGGTCTCCTACCAGAGGACGTACCCAGAAAACCTCCAGGAGGATCCTGATCAAACGCCTAAAACTTACATTTTCCCTCCATGTTTTGTCTCATTACTTTTTTGTAAATTCCCAAATGTGGACATCAAACATCTTCACACTAACAGAGACGTATACTGGCAGACATCTTTATATTCATATTATATATTTGTGTATTAATTATGTGTGTTGTCTCCTGTATGAATGTTTTATTAAAGTGTTTCCTTCCACAGGTTATAAACATCGATTATAAAAACAGACGACGGCTCGTATGAATAATGTGATGAATAGATGATGCAGACGAGTTGATAGGAACTCATCAGTTCATCAGTTATCATTTATTCATCAGAGAGAAGAAGGAGCACTAACATGACATTTTGTATTGATTAGTAATCAATAGTTTTAATAATGCATCAATAGTCTGTCTGCTCTGGTTTGTCTGCTCACTTTGAACATGTATATATATATATATGTGTGTGTGTGTGTGTGTCAGCCTCTGATCTGTGACATCAGACCAATTACCCATGATTCCCTGCGGCTGCACTTAATGACTTTCACCTTTATAAAGACCTCTCTTCCTCCTCCCTCACCTCCTCATTTTCTTCTTTCCTAATCTCCTCTTCCTCCTATCCTTCCTTCTCTTCTTCATTTCCTTCCTCCTCTCTTCCCTCACTTCCTCTTCATTTCCTTCTTCTTCCCTCACCTCCTCTTCTTCACTTTCTTCTTTCCTCATCTCCTCTTCCTCCTATCCATCGTTCCCTTCTTTATTTCCTTCCACCCCCCCTCACTTCCTCTTCTTCATTTCCTTCATCCTCTCTTCCTCTTCCCTCACTTCCTCTCCTTCATTTCCTTCCTTCTCACTCACCTCCTCTTCTTCCTCCTTTCTTGTCCTATCCTTCATTTCCTCTCACTCTCCTCTCTCATCATACCTCTTTTCTCGCTTCCTCCCCTTTTCCTTCCTCCTCCACTCTTTTCTCCTCTTCTACTCCACCCCTACTTCTCCCGTCTTTCCTTCTCTCCTCTTCTTCCTTTATTTCTTTCCTTCCATCCTCTTTTTCCTCTTCCCCTTTGCTCCTTTCCTTTTCTTCCTTCCTCTTTTGCTCTTCTATCGTCTTCTCTTCTATCTCCTCTCCTTCCTCATCCTTTCCTCCTCCGCTCTTCCTCTCATCACTTCTCTCCTTTTGTCTTCATTTATTCATCAAATGTGTCAAATTATTATTGATAAATGTAAATCAAAAATGTCACTGATTAACTGATAAAATGTTTCATCTGTAACAACATTTAATTGACTAAACTACTAATTGATGATCTAAAACATATTATAAGTCCTTTTGAAAAGCGTCTGATCGATCATGAACCAATCACGTTCAGGTGAAGAAAAGAGGGGGCGGGGCTAAGGTCCCATCACTCACCAGGACTCGCTGTTCTCCGGTCAGATCTGGCGAATCACAGAGCAGCTGGTTCTCTGACACGGTCAGCAGGCAGGGAGACTCTCCGATCAGAACCGTGTAGTTCAGACGGTTGTTACCGGGCGCCGGCGGGATCAGGTTCTTACCCTGGAACCAGAACAAGTACTCAGATCCTGTACTGCAGTAAAAGTACTAATACCACAGCGTAGAAATACTCTGTTACAAGTAAAAGTCCTGCATACTTCAGTAAAAGTATAATTGTATTATAATAATTGATGCATTAATGTGTTCATCACTTTAATGTCCCAGCTGGTAAAGGTGGATCTGCTTTTAATTATTTTTGGTATATTAAAGTTTTTTTTTAAAAATATTTTACTTATTTTTGTATGATAATTTACTAAATTTACTAATGTTTTTCTGATATTTAACTCATATTTTGTTGATATTTTACTAATCATTTTAGGATATTTTACTATTTGGGGGATTTTTACCAATATTTTGTTGATATTTTACTAATATGTTTTGGGATATTTTATCAATATTTTTTGGGGGATATTTTACTAATATTTTTTTAGATTTTTTTGACTTTTTTAGGATATTTTACATTTTTGGGTGATATTTTACTGATATTTTTGGGATATTTCAATAATATTTTTAGGATATTTTACTATTTTTGGGGATATTTTACTAATATTTTTTGGCATATTTTACCAATATTATTAGGATATTTTAGATTTTTTGGGGGGATATTTTATTAATATGCTTTGGGATATTTTACAGTTTTTGGGGGATATTTTAGATTTTTATTGGGATATTTTACTAATATTTTTGAGGATATCTTAATATTATTTTTGGGCTACTTTAATAATATTTTTAGGATATTTAACATTTTTGGGGGATATTTTACAAACAAATTTTGGGATATTTTACTAATCTTTCTGGTATAATTTATTTGTTCATCAGGTGGAGCTCATTTTAATGACTTTATATACTGATGGGTAGTTTATAATAATACATCATCATTTATTAGTTGATTAGATTTAGTTTTAATAATCTGAATCTGTTAAGTAACTAAAGCTGTCAGATAAAAGTAGTGGAGTAAAAAGTACAATATCTCCCTCTGAGATGTAATGGAAAGTAGAAAGTAGCAGAACATGGAGACACTCAAGTAAAGTACAAGTACCTAAAACTTGTACTTAAATATGGTAGTTGAGTAAATGTACTTAGTTACTTTCCAGACGCCTGTTCTTATACATATACAGTATGTATATAAACGCTGTGTCTCCGTCAGATTGAGTCTCTGCTTCTGTACTTCCTGTGTGTATGTTTCTTACCTTGAGGATGATGGGTGACCCTGGTTTGACCTCCAGGATCCCAGAATTCCCCAGAGAGTCAAAGGTCGGGTTCGGGTAGTGTGTGAAGGGGGTGGAGTTCAGGACCAGCAGAGCGGAGACCTGGACAGGACCAGAACATCAGGATATAACATCAGGGACTGGGACTCACTGCTACTGTCGGCATCCTGCTGTCTCTGAGTGTGTGTGTGTGTGTGTTACCTGGTCAAAGATGAAGCCAAACTCGTCGGGGCGCAGCGCCCCCTCTGGTGGGTTGGGTTTACCGTAGACCAGACCAGGAGCCAAACATGTCATCGTAGTGTCGTTGCCTTTAGTACAGAACTAGAGACAGACAGAGATTATGTTTAGATCGGGAGCTTTCAGAGATTACTTGAGTAAAAATCAAACTTCAAGTCTTTAAAAACGTCACGATGACATCACGGTCCCTCTGCCTCACTCCTCGCCGCTAGGAGACTACTTCGCTGGGAGGAGAAGTCAGTCTCCGGACAAGCTAGCTAGCTAACTAGCCAGTTCCGGAGACAGACAATCTAGCCGTCTAGTCCTCCTGAAGTAGTCTGCCAGCAGCGTAGAGGTCGACTAATCTGGTCCCGTTGGTTAATGTTAACTTTCTCATCTAACACTCGTGATCCTGGAGAGTGAGTGACAGTACATATTGAGATAAACTAGTATTTTCTTCAGCCACTGTTGTTAAAAACAAGCCAACAATACTTGCTAGCCAGCGTTAACTAACGTGTTCAGAGAATTATTCTGCCTCCACTTAACGCTCCGCCCACAAAATACCTCATCATGGTTACTAACAGAGAACCCTTCAGAAAAACCTTCTTAAGAAAAGATAAAATGAAATATGTTTCATGTGTATCACGTTGTGACCCCTCAGATTCATCCTGTGACCCCTGACGGGGTCCTGACCTCATGTTGGGAAACCTCTGATGTAAAGTCTCAGGTTGCTCTTACGTTATTGGTTTCCACTCCTCCGTACTTGGCTCTGACTTTGGGCTCCTGGATGGTCAGCAGGTTGGTTCCTGTCACTGTTATCACTGTACTGCCACTGCACAAACACACACACACACACACACACACACACACACACACACACACACACACGGTCAGTTACAGATCAATAGTGTGATTGATGATGTGATTATCTGTGAGGAGGATCCTCTTACTTGAGGATGGTCCAGTTGGGCTCGATGCTGCTGATGGTCGGGTCCTCGGTGTAGACGTATCTGGTGTCTGAGCTCGTCACCTCGGCCTTGTCAATCATCAGACGGATGGGGGCGGGGCCAGAGCCCAACAGGGAGGCAGGAGTTATGCAGATTATTTCCCGATTGGTCCGTCTGGGAGAGAGGAGGAGGAGGGATGATTGATTAATGATGTGATTTATGTTTATTAATTTAATGATTGATGAGAGTCAATGGATCCAGACTGACTTGACGAACAGACACTCCTCCTTGTCGATGTAAACGATGACGGTGCTGCCGGCGTCCAGGTGACGACCCGTCACCGTCAGTCTGGTTCCCCCAGAGACAGGACCCTTCCCTGGTAGCACCCGACTGAAACTGGGGCTCTGGAGGAGGAAGAGAAGGAGGAGGAAAAAGGAGGAGGAGGAAAGAGGAGGAGGAGGAACAGGAGAAGGAGGAGGAGGAAGAGGAGGAGGAATAGGAAGATGAGGAGAACAGGAGAAGGAGGAGGAGGAGGAAGAAGAAGAGGAGGATGAAGAGGAGGAGGAGGAACAGGAGGAGGAGGAATAGGAGGAGGAGGAGGTAGAGAAGAGGAGGAGGAAGATGAGGAGGAAGACGAAGATGAGGAGGAAGAAGAGGAGGATGAAGAGGAGTAGAAGGAGGATGAAGAGGAGGAGGAGGAGGAGGTTGTTACCAGTAAATCCACACTACTGTTGTTACTCAGCTCTGTATTACAGTTGAACCTTTCCATATATTAATTAACATTACTATAAAACTGTCTGTTCTACTGTCTTCTTCATGTCAATATACTATTACTACTATTACTATTATTATAAAAACTTTATGACTCAGTACAGTAAATAACCTTTTATTTAGTTTCTTTCTTAATCCTTCTTGATTAAAGCTGATCTTTCTTTGACCTGCTATTTGTCTGATGTTTAGAAGTAGAAGTAATAAAAGTCCTTCATTTTCTACAGCTTCATGTCGACTGACTGATGACGAACACACACTCACCACGAAGGAGTAGGTCTGGGTGGAGAGGGTCCGGTACTCGGCGCTGCAGACGCCGATGCAGAGCTCCACCGGACCTCCTGGAGAGTGAGGGAGGAGAGCTTCGGCCATGTCGCACACGATCCTGCAGACAGACGGAGAGAGAGAGAGAATGAGAGTCAGGACACGCCTCTGACACTCTGGCAACCATGTGTTCACACCAACATACAGACACTGACTGACCTCTCAGCGCTGATGTACTGCGACTGGACGGGGTTACAGCGCACGCCGGCCACCTGGACGTGAGAGATCTCCTTCACCTGCAGACCAAGGTTCTCCCCCTCGATCGTCACCCGCGTCCCTCCCTCCCGAGGTCCCGTCAGAGGGTCAATCTGTGGGGGGGCGGGATCAATCACTTATCAGTCATCAATCATGTTTGATTACTGAGACTCTTGTGGATCCAACGAGTCCAACTGTATTTATGTGTGAGGATGTTAGTCCCCATTTCATTGTAGTGAGACCATTTTCTGAATCGGACCTCACTGTATAAAATGACCTGTGGTGACCTCTAGGATAATCACAGGCTCATGAATCTTTACAGCCACAAACTAGAGACCTAGAGCATTCAGTGGAGGGATGGCTTTACTAGCTAGATTGACAATAAGGGGGTTTCTGAGCAGTTTACACAACAGAAGCACTCGCCATCCAATCGCCAAAAAATTAAATTCTTGCAGAAATCTCCAAAATGTCAAAAGTTTTTGATACCAAATCCCAGCATGGCTTTTTCTATGTTGTTCCTCAAGGTCTTGGTGTCTTAATGTGGTATTTTGGAGGGATTATTGATCATTTTCAGTAAATAAAAAATTGTTAAATTTAGCACCAAATCTGTGTAACAAATGGTATCAACCCCAAAAATTGCTGCAACAATTTATGAGACATAATAGAGCATGGGGATGACCATCATATACTCATATCAACATGTTCTACGCTTTTAAACACTTTCACAATTTACTGTAATTGATTAAATAATAAATTAATAATGATTTCTTATTAATGGCTAGAAGAACTTGACACACAGTGCAGAGCTGCATCTCAAATTAATCTTCAGGTTCCCAGCTTTCAGATGATGTACACCACTTCTATGTGACATCTACTGTTGACTATTTAAAATAGATTCAGGCTGCAAGTCGTTAATGTTACAGATTACAAACTTGATTAATCAATTTGTTGTTTGATCGATAAAAAATATAAGAAAATATAAAAAAAAGGCCATCACAAATCCATAAAGCCAAATGTTTCCTGTTCATATGGATTGTTTTAAACCATCCAAAACCTAAAAATATCCAGTTTATTATCACATAAGATGCAAACCCTCAAAACTGAAAAACTAACAATTAACTAATAATTCCTTTGCGTCAGTGCTGATGAGGTTGTGGGCTTCATTCCCTACCTTGGTGATGCGCGGGTGGCTGCAGCGCAGGTTGTGTCGGCCGTGGTGCATCCAGTTCTGCTCAGCTGACGGACAGTGTTGGCGCAGGAGACACTTCCTGCTTTCAGTGCACCAGCCACATTCAAAGGTTGACGGAGCTTTGAGGCACTGACCACAGCTGGAGCGCTGAGCCTCGCACTTATACAGCAACGCTGACACACAACACAGATATACACACACGTTTACACAGCAGCAGCAGCAGCAGCAGCAGCAGCAGCAGAAGGTAGGTAACCTTCAAAATAACTAGAATATGATATACTGTATGAGCTTCACTGAAAACAAGAATAAAACACACTAGAATAACTGACAAACTATGACCACTTTATTGTGTGTTTGGAAATGTTCTCTATATGTTAAGTTCACATTTGTTTATGTTTATATTGTTTTAATTTTGCCGTCTCATTCATTTCATACCTTCTTCTTCTGCTGTGCCATTTCCTGTTACTGTATTTTAATATTTTTAACTTCTTCTGGAAAGCAGTTGCCACATTACGACCGAGTGTTAAGGCCAAATTGAAAGAAAAAAAACTCCTGAGATTTCGAGAATAAAGTCAAGAAAAAAAGTCATAACATTACGAGAATAATGTCAGAACTTTACGAGAAAAAAGTAATTTCCTCCTCCATAAAAGAGGCAGTTTCCCCATCAGGTCTCTGTGTTGTTCTTTCTTCAGAATAAACGCAGTTTCTTGCACAATCTTTTCAAGGTCCTGATACTGATGATAATGTGGTGCTGATGTGCCGAAAGATGAAGTATTTAGTTATTAGTGAAACATAAACTAAAGTATATGTTTCATAAGTTCCTCATTTTCAGACAGGCGGCACGCTGCTCTATTTCCCCTCTAAAATAACACGTAAAATTACTACTTTATACTCATAATATTACAACTTTCTTTCTCGTAATATTATAACTTTATTCTCGTAATATTATGACTTTATTCTCGAAATCTCAGATTTCTTTTTTTCTCTTCAATGTGAACCAAATACTCCGCCGTACCACATAAATTAAATCATCATTATTAATACAAAAACGTTCAAATGTGAAGTTCAAACAGATGTATATTGGATTTTTTTTTAAAGTTGGAATTAAAGGCAATTTGATGAGAAGTGTATTTTTAATTATATATGTATTTTTCAGATTTTTTTTAGTAGTAAATAAATAATAAAGGGAATTATGATTTGTATATTATCATGTATATTTACTGTGGAACCAGCTCCCAGGAACAATTAGTGCCTCAGACTCAATTGCTGTTTTTAAATCTAATCTTTAAACTCACCGTAGTCCTATTTTGACACTTTTAATCGCATGTTTCTCGTGTAAATTGTCTTAACATTAACCCTTTGTGTGAAGCACCTTGAGATTTCGCTGTATTTTAAAGTATGCTATATAAATTAAATTCATTATTGTTATTATTAATATATTTAATTGTGTAGTAAAATGTGCTTTATGCATTAAGAGTCAATACACGTTTTAATTATCATTAAATCTAGACAGTAATCAGGATGAATTAACCTTTCTGCAGACTGTGGAGGTTTGAACATGATTATGATGTTTGTGCTGATGAACAGGTTGTTTTTTTACCTTTCATAGACGGCGGCTTGTCAATGAAGAAGTCTCCGTCCCAGACGATAGAGAAATCCACTGGGAGGTCACCAGCCTCGTCCCCTTCATACCAATACTACAGAGACACAGAGACAACAGCATTTATAGAGTTTGACACTTTTTAATTGGGAAACAGAAAATTCAATGCAGTGTTAATTATGATCCAGCAGCAGGAAGAAATGTTAATTAAAGAAGGAGAAGAAGAAGTGTACACTATATTTAGAAAATTTTCACCGCTTTACCTCGCCGTCAGACAGCCCTTTCTGACGGGGGACTGAAACCGTTACATCGTCGTCTGAAAAGCCACCAGACTCCATTCACAAAAACAGTAATTTTACCTCCCAGAACACAGGAGTTGCTGGTCTACTACTGCATCCACTTTTAAAGTAGACCAGTAAAAAGAGAGTTGCGATAATCTAAGTGGCTTGTAATAAGAGTTAAAAATTGTCTAATTTTGTTGAATTTCCTCAGTGTTATTAACACCAGACTCTAACCAACTGAGCTAAACGGCTATAATATTGTTATGTTAACTTATATTACAACAACTTACTAATACTACTACAATAAACAGCACAATAGCAAATATTACCCTAGCTAATGTTGCTAATATCTGCCTAGCTAGTACTACACCAAATACTATTGGTCTACAGCCAATATTACTACAGGTGACAGTATGAGGCTACAGCATGTATTTAGTCCAGGTAATAGTAGTACAAGTAGTACTAGAAAAGAGACAAATCCTGTCTAGAAAGGATAAACTCTGCTACCGCTTTCAAGAGACAGAGATGGAAAACGTACACACACACACACACACACACACATAGAGCAGAGCGGTGTTGTCATGGCGGCTGCAGGTCTCCATAGTAACCAACAAAAAGCAGTCAGAGAAACAACATAATGGATTTAGAGCTGATGGGAACCTGATCTACCTGTCGGTCGCTGTGTGTCTCATCTTAGATAAACAGTGGGGTGTTAATGTAACTCAGTGTGTACGTGTAGATGTGTGTGTGTGTGTGTGCGTAGATGTGTGTGTAGTCTTTGTGAAATGAACAATACAACTCATCTCCAGACGCTGCTGAAAAGACAGAGAGAGGATGTGTCCTGAATATGTCAGCTCGACTCGGATGGCACCAGATAATCTGACGCCACACGTGCACGCACGCACGCATGCACGCACACAACACACACACACACACACACACACACACACACACACACACACACACACACACACACACACACACACACACACACACACACACAGTCAGTGAAAGTAGAGAGAAGTTGAGTTTTCTGAAAGATTGAAAATCAATGTGTCTTAATGACTGGTCTGCTCATTTCATTAACTTACAGCACACACATACACACACTTGCAAACACACACACACACATACACTTGCAAATGCACACGCACACACACACACACACACACACACACACACTAATAATAGATCAGTTAGGAGGTGGCAGCTGTATAATCTTACTTCAGCAAAAAATATATCTACTGTAGAAATCTACTGTACCACACTACAGGACTGAGTCTGCTGCACACACACACACACGCTACATGTACACGCTCACACACATGCACGCTCAAATGCATGTGCACACTCACACACACAAAATTAAGAGATTTTCATTAAGTCACAGCAGCTTCAGTTCAATATTCCTTCCTCAGCAAAAAAAACTACCTCAACATCCAACCAGAGTTTTACTGCTTTTTACCACACACACACACACACACACACACACACACACACACACACACACACACACACACACACACACACACATACACACACACGACTGTAATTAATAAAGCGTTGATATTAAAATGATCTTTTCTGCAGAGCTGCAAGAACGACCACATTATTCATAACAGTGTGTGTGTGTGTGTGTGTGTGTGTGTGTGTGTGTGAGTGTGTGTTACAGTGTGTGTGCGTTAGAGTGATGACCACACAGCTGAAATATGTGGAATACCACGACCATCTAGAGAGAGATGTGTGTGTGTGTGTCTAATGCTCTGATTTTCCATTAAAAGCAGCCAGCTGAGCCCAACAGAGCAGCATCATCAGTCTCACACACACACACACACACACACACACACAGACAGCTCAGATGACAATCAGAGCTGATGTTGGTGAACGCAGCTCCACATCTGCAGCTACTGATCACTGACATTTACTGAATACTGTACTTAAGTTCATATTTGACGTACTTGTATTTTACTGCTCTACATTTATCTGACAGCTTCAGTTACTTTTAGGGCTATCAATCGATTATAATATTTAATCACGATTAATCGCAAATTAATCACACATTTTTATTTATCTGTTCATAATGTACCTTAAAGGGAGATTTGTCAAGTTTTTTATACGCTTATCAACATGGGAGTGGACAAATATGCTTGATTTCTGCAAATGTATGTATATATGTATAATTGTAAATCAATTAACAACACAAAACAATGACGAATATTGTCCAGAAACCCTCACAGGTACTGCATTTAGCTTAAAACAATAAGCTCAAATCATAACATGGCAAACTGCAGCCCAACAGGCAACAACAGCTGTCAATGTGTCATTGTGCTGACTTGACTATGACTTGCCCCCAAACTGCATGTGATTATCATAAAGTGGGCATGTCTGTAAAGGGGAGACTCGTGGGTACCCATAGAACCCATTTACATTCAGATATCTTGAGGTCAGAGGTCAAGGGACCCCTTTGAAAATGGTCATGCCATTTTTCCTCGCCAAAATGTAGCGTAAGTTCAGAGCGTTAATTAGGCTCCTTTGTAACAAGCTAGCATGACAGGATTGGTACCAATGGATTTTTTAGGTTTTCTAGTTTCATATGATACCAGTATCTTCATTCCAGCTTTAAAACCCCCAGCTTTTTGAGCCCGCTACGTGCATTAAAGAAATTAGTAGCGTTAAAACAAATTTGCGTTAACACATACAGTAGGTTCGCTGTCTGCACTGTACTAAGATAGACTTGGAGAAAGCTCTCCTTTAATTCTTATTAATAATAAATGTTTTTATTATCCCCCCCCCCAGCTGTGGACTGTCTCCTGTCTCTGTCTTTATAAAGCGTCCTTCATGTGGTCCCTGCTGTGATGTGATGCTGTGATCTGCGTTATGTGTCACTTTGCTTGTTATTCTCTGTAACTCACTGGGAGATGTTTTCCTCACCGGGACAATAACATTAATTCCTGTTCTCTCTCTTTCTGATGCGTTTCCTCGTCAGTGTTTCCTGTTACGGTCTCGGTCTCCTGCTGGGTCTTAATGTCACAGAGCTGGTGGACACTGTGGGACTGTGTGTGTGTGGATCTGTCATCCCCATGGTAACCCCTGCCTGGTCGCTAGGCCTGTCGCTATGGGGTCAGAGGTGCCTGGCAACAGCAGCAGCAGGAGTGTGTGTTGCTGTTAAAAAGCTGCTGTAGACCCTTTTATAGCCGATGTCATCAAAAATACACGCAGGCCTGTTGGCAACATTTTGCCCCAGACATTCACACGAGTTAGAGAGCTTTAAAGGTTGAATTAAAACCAGTGGGCAACCTCCGGGTCTGAAAGGCAAAGCCAATGCTGAAGTGCCTTAAACCTTTATTCTTTCTTTCTAACAGCCAGCAGAAGGCAACTCCTCTGGTTGATAAAAGAAGTCTGATTGTATAGAAGTCAATGAGAAAATGAGCCTACTTCTCACTTGATTTATTACCTCAGTAAACATCGTAAACATGAGTTTATAGTCTCAATCGCTAGTTTCAAGTCTTCTTCATATACAGCATGATGTTTATTTAGTAAATTATGGACCCATTTAGAGTCAAATAGATCATAAAGCAGGGGATGCTTTAGGGTGTGGCTACCTTGTGATTGACAGGTCGCTACCACGGTGTTGTCCGTGTTTTCGTCTTCCAACATTAATTGTTTCACAGTGTGATTTCAGTAAACCAAAGTTAATCAAAATGTTTTTGGTCGCCTAAAAATGTCTTATTCAGGGATCGGTTGTACCGTCTCGTGTCACTACTGGTTGCAAAAAAACAAGATGGTGATGTCCTAAAACCAAGATGATGACGACCAAAAATCAAGATGGTGACGGCCAAAAACCAAGATGGCGAAGGCCAAATTGCCAAAATCGAGGCTTCAAAACCGTAGTCCACAAACCAATGGGTGACGTCACGGTGACTACGTTCACTTCTTATATACAGTCTATGATTAAAACTGTTACCAGCATCAAAATGACTGGTTATTGCGTCTTCGGTTCTCAAGTTCGACAGAATTCCGACAGGGTCACGACTGTTTCAGGGCAACCTGAAAGCTATTAAACGTGTTGACTACCAATGGGTTGAGGTTACGATCAAAAACGCTTGTGTTCGTAATGAAAGGGGAGAAAATTGCAGTAAAACAGCTTTGCAATAACGACTAATAACCATATCATCGAGCTCTGAGCTGCTACCTAGCAACACTAAATAATACTTACCCTGCCATGCAGGTACATTTCTGGTTTAATTATCGCCCAAGCCTCATACATAGTGGTGTTGTGCCCTTGTCTTGGGCTACGGGTGGAATAATTTACCAGAATAATTAATTGGGAGACGCTGCCTTCATATGAGGCTGGAAACACCACATTCACATCATGTTTGATGAAGAATC
>NC_133802.1:29660640-29840640 GCF_043250625.1 Sebastes fasciatus | reverse complement strand
CGTAGTTCTTCTGACCCGACTGAGGCTGGGGGAGGTTACGAGCTCGCAACGTGATTGGACGAACCATCCCGGCCGGGACCAGGATGTCAGAGGTGGGAAGGATCTGAGGACAACCCTGCAGTGAGAGAGAGGGAGGGAGTTAATACACACTCTGCTATCAGTCAACACACACAGTAAATTACAACAAATTCTCATTATAATTCAACATTTAACTGATCCAGCAATGAGGACACGGACTGGAGCAGGAACATCAACGCTCTGTGCTCTTTAGAAATGAAAACATGTTGTCTTTTTCGGAACAAGCTTTAAATTGATAAAATATACGGAGTAGTCCCCAATTATTAAATAAATGTGCATGTTAATTTGAAAATGAAGAAATATGCACAGAAATGGAAAAATTAAAAGATTATAAATAGATCAAATTGGAAAATAATTAAATATGAAAATGAATGAATACAAAAATAAGCTATTTATTAAATAAATAAATACATTTTATTCATTTAAATTTCTATTTCTTAGCATATTTTATTTCTACATTTCTTTTTTATTTATTTATTTATTATAATGGCAGCTTTAGTCCTCTATAAACAGAGGTCTGGAGGAAAATAGATATATAATAAAATATAAAAATATAAAATAAAACTGTAAAAAGAGTGTAAACTGGAGGAGTTTGTGCTGGTTTGTGAGAGATAAGATGGTATCATCAGCATAGAAGTCAACCAGAGACACTTTAACATCACACAGAGACACTTCATCCATTACCAGGTATCAATTATTGATTAGAGCTTTAAATATGGCAGCTTCAGAAATTATTAACAACCCTCTTCTTTGTTTCTACTGTTGTATTAAGAGACCTGTCAATCAAAGTGGAAGTGACAGCAGTGTCCAATCCTGCGGTAGGAGTGTTGGAGTAGGGCGGGACTGCAGTTTAAATGGTTAAATGTGGGTATAAGAAAATATTAATAATACAAAAATATAGTTTATTTTAACAGATATTGGTTATGAATACATTTCTTGATTATTTTCTCTGTTATTGATGTGTATTGTTGTCCATTATTTTTACTTTTTGCTGTTTCATGTGTTATTTTTATTTGTTGACTGTGATCTTGTATCTGATCCTGCCTACTTTTATTTGTCCTCGTTTGTGAAGCACTTTGTAACGGTAGTTTTGAAAGGCGTTATAAATAAAGTTATTATATTACTGTGTGTACTCTGTCACACTGTCGGCTGTGTGTGTGTGTTCAGTAATGGACAGCTGGTGACGGATCCAAGCTTTGAAACTTCCTGAGGCGACTGGAAACACACAAATACACACACACACACACAGTGTGACTGTGTCTCTCAGTGGGGTGAAACATTCATTAATGAGCGTCACCACGGTAATTAATTGCCTTGTGACTGACAGGAAGACCATTAGCTCCACAGGAAGTGGACCAGAGCACAGCGGACGCCAGCAGCGACTGTGGAGACGGTGTGACAGCGAGTGTGTGTGTGTGACATTGTGTGTGTGTTTGGGATAAAGGCCAACTGAGTCTCTCAGCAAACATTGGACATTTATCCAAACACTGGGCTCACCTGTGACACTCAGTGTGAAACAAGGTGACAGAAATCATTTCAATGTGAAACTGAAAGCAGAGTGAAAGTGTAAAACGTGTGATGTGAGGCAGCGTTGATGAGCTGAGAAACAATTAGGGCTGGGACTATTCACCTATCTTCTGATTCAATACTATCATGATACTTGGGTGCCGATTCGATACTGCATGTATTGCAATTTTTAAGTATTGGGATTCAATATTACGATTTATTGTGATTTTTGATAACTTTTTAACACTAGACCATGGGGAAAAGTTGCATCATACTCTTCTAGGGACTTTTACTTTGGAAAATATCTAAATTAATTCAGTAAAAATGTTTGATTTTAAGCAAGGATGTCAAATATATCAGTCATTGTCAGGCATTATTTATTAAAAAAATGTCTAGCAACCCAAGAAAATCAAAGAATAAAGACATTTCCCTCACAAGTTAGTGGTATTTTCTGTTTAATTTATAAGGGACATGTAATGTTTTAAACTTCTGGTGAATATAATCCAATCAATCTTATTTCCATATATGTATTTTGTATATACAGTTCCCTTTGTTAACACCTTATTTAGAAAACCGGATGTAGTCACAAGTGTATTCTTCCTCTAACTTCTCCAAGGTCATCTCTAGCTCTCCCGTCAGCTCCGTTCTCTTTATACATCCATGGTCAGCTCCATCGGGGCCGTTTGAATGCATTTAACGTAAATGTCAGTATATGGGTGCTCTACAGTTGTAGCGTCGGCCCATTTGACCACGGAGATGAGAGTGACGGCCGGCTTGACCGAACGTTACGATAACGTTTCCTGTCCATCACAGAGTTAGCATGCAGCTTTAGCCGTGATGTCTAGCTCTGCTTTTCCTTCTATGTGTGAAACCCAAAGTGTTTCCATACTTTACTGGATGTGTAGTGTTTACGACTTTGGGTTTAAAACATGCTTGTTGTTGTCAGTTTCTATTGGCCCAAAGCTAACGTGGGTGGTAGTAATGGACACAATATGCTTGTTTTATTGGTGCATTTTATCCCCGTTTGTAGATACAGTATGTACTTTTTAATGATACAGCACAATTTTATAGTTTATAGTTAATTATTTTGCGGTACCCCCTGGCAGACTGCCACGGACCCCACGTTGAGAATCACAGGTTTATTTGGCCTTTAAAGATGTCGAATTTTTTAACTTCATCTCAATACGTTTAAATGTTCTCAATGGTTTGACTGTGCGTTCCTCCTACAGCTGCTCCTCTGTCTCTCCTCTCGTCTTTCTGCTGACAGATTCTTTTTATTTTCAGCTACAGATGATCAGATAGTCCTCTTTAACTCTTCACTTCTGTTTCCAAGATATGAAAAAGAGACTTTTAATCTGAAAAACCCATCCTTCTTCCCCTTTGTCTGTCTATCCTGAATCTCTGTTCTCTCCTCTCACACTCTCAGCTCCCCCGCCCTCTCTCTTTAGTCAGCCTAATTGCCTGGTAATTAACATTAATTGCTGTGATTGGATGCTTTCATGTCAATTAAGTGGCTATTCATCTTCTATTAACCAATTAGCCAATCAGAGGTTGTTACTGTCACCCTGCAATGACATCGAGCACCAATCACGTCAACGAGACGCCCAAACAAGGCGCTCCCTGCTCGCAGTCTGCTAACGAGATAACGAGGGCAGCTCGTTAGACTGACAGCTGATCTGTTACTACTGTTTACATGTTATACTACACACTGGTTTACAGGAAGTTATCTTCTGTCCTGGAGCACTACCTGCTCCAATCGGATCAATCAGCTCAAGGTAATAACTTGTTGAGCTGCTGGGCGCTGATGTTGCAATGGAACGAACAATTGACTTTCACTTCTTAGTAAAATACGGTCTTTGGTGGAACGGTGCAACATGGGCCAAGGAAGAACCCATTACATTGAGGAGTGGATCAGAATCACAGGGCGGATACAAGCATTATTTTTCACTTAAGGAAACAGCCTTGGCGGGGGTTTGCGCTGTCTGAGTGAACCTCTAGTTCTTTACTCAGGTCCTTAGTATTTACATCCTAATTTTTTAGGTTTCAGACTATTTTATTGAAACAAAGTTCTTGTACGGCTGCTTGTTTTTAGACAACATTTAAAACAGGTTTTGTAGAAAGACGTGTTTATATTTCTCACAGTCGATTGGGGGTGTGGAGTCAGCAGCACTAGAGGTGTTTTCAATGATACCCAGTCCTATTCAAGACCTCCATCCTTTCAGTTTATAAGGTTCAACAAAGTATATTTCCAAGTGAAAACCAGATTATTTATATTAATAATAACTGTAATATAATCATTGCAGGAAAAAAAAGAAATAAATAAAGGGGCCATACTGGTGTTTTTTCCATTATCTTCCTTTCATGCAGACATCAGTTTCACTGCGTTTCTATGGAAATGAAAACGTTCAGAGACGTGAAAGCTGCGGCAGTTAATCGTCTGTATATTTAGTGATGATCATGTGACGTTGCAGCTGAGAGCAGAGACCGTTTGAACCTGAGAAAATAACTAAATCTACGTCACAGTTTTCACATGTTGGATTCCTGTTGGGTTTATTTTCTGAAGACGTCCCTCATCGATGCGTCTCAGCTTAAATCACATCAGTCACAGAGTCCTTGAATGCAGCAGCACTGTGTGTGTGTGTGTGTGTGTGTGCCCTTCACTGTTGACCTGAAGCTTTACAGTTGTTTACTGAACCATGTAATGACAGAGAGAGAGAGAGAGCGAGAGAGAGCAGCTCTGACCTCCATCTTCACTCTCACATCATCATCACGAAGGAAAGAAAAACACTGCAGCTGCAAAACTATAAATAGCTACAATTATTCTGTTTAACTGGATATAAATTTTAAAAACATCATATTTGAGATTATATTTTCTAATAAATTATTTAAATTATTCTTGGTAGTTAGATTTGACCTCAGTGGAAGTCTAATAAACCATAATGTGAACATAGAAATCGTGTACATACGTCCATGTTGCTGACTCGTCCCTCCTGGAAGGAGCAGTCCTGCAGGTTGTTGGTGCAGACGTGACGATATTTACACCAGTGACACGGAAACACGCTGCTGACACAGGAAGTACACCTGGGGAGGAAAATGGGGATTATTTGCAGATTACAATTTTAAAATAAAGAACATGGTGATATACTACTATACACGCATTATAACAACACTTCAGGACACGAGTCTCACACAACGGCCTCTAACGTTAGTGGAAACATGGTTTTACTGGGGGAAGTTTCACCATTATTTAGTATGTAAAGCAGAAAACGAGCAACATCACAGTACAGGGAAATTTAAGTACTTGTACTCGTACTCGGTCTGAAAAAAAGTGGTATCGGTGCATCCCTATAGGTTACTAAAGTAACTCGACCAACCCTGGAGAGAAACTCAGGTTTTTGCAGGGCCGGCTCGAGCCCTCGTACACATGTGGTGCTCTAGTGAGTATTAGTGGCAGCAGGACGGTGGATGTGGGATTGAGTCAGATTAAAACCCATTGTTGTTGGTAAAAGATCTCTAATCTGTTGGTGACGTCAGCAGGTGAAGATGAACCTGAACACCTGCGTCAGCACCTCACCTGACTCAACAATACAGTTCACTGTCTCAGTGAGATCAGCACTGGATTCATTATGATGGTGTTAACAAAGAGACACACACTCCTCTGTGTGTGTGTGTTTGTGTTAAAGATGTTAAACCCTCCCAGCAGAGACAGGAAGTGTTTCTGTGTCTTCTGTGTCCAAGAGCTCAGAGCTGCTGTTACCGTGGCAACCCCAGCGAGCCCGCCACACAGATTATGTTACCCCGTAAATCTGCTAACCCGAGGGGAGGAGGAGAGGAGAGAAAAAAAGGAGGGAGGAGAGGAAACAAGAGAGGGGGGGGAAACAAGAGAGGGGAGGAAACAAGGAGAAAGGAGAGGAAACAAGGAGGAAAGAGAGGAAACAAGAGAGGGGAGGAAACAAGGAGATCTCCTCTTGTTTCCTCTAAAAAATTAGAGGAAACACAGTAAGGAAACAAAACGAGAGGAAAGAAGAAGACATGGATGGAGGAGAGGAGAGAACGAGAGAGGAGAAGAAACAAGAGAGGGGAGGAAATAAGAGGAGAGGAAACAAGAGAGAGGAGAGGAAACAAAAGGACAGGAAAACAAGAGGAGAGGAAACAAGTTGAGGAAACAAAAGGAGAGGAAAGAAGAGGACAGGGATCAAGGAGAGGAGACAAGGATAGAGGAAAGGAAACAAGAGAAGAGGAAAGAAGAGGACAGGGATCAAGGAGAGGAGATAGGGAGAGAGGAGAGGAAACAAGAGGAGAGGAAAGAAGAGGACAGGGCTCAAGGAGAGTAAACAAGGAGACAGGAGAGGAGATGAGGAGGTTCTAGACTTACGAGTTGAGCACAGAGCAGTTGTAGTAGATGAAGGTGGTGGTGATGAACTGATGTCCGGTCTCAGTGGAGCGCAGACTGAGCTGGACGACGCGCTTCTCTCCTGAAATCAATAACATCAACATGTTATTGATCACATTCTGATATCGATTCACATCATGATGACATCATGTGTGTGTGTGTGTGTGTGTCTCTCACCATAGGAGTGTGTGTTTGTCGGCAGGTCTTTCAGTGACGGTGACATACACATCACCTGACCTTTAGCCTGCACCTCTCCGGAGGTTTCACTCAGCTCCTCAAACACACAGGACACGCCCCCCGACAGCGCCGGCACGTTCTGCACCCGAATGGTTAACTAAAGAGAGAGAGAGAAAGAGGTTACACCTGAGTCAAGGTGTGTGTCGACACCATCACCTGTCATTGATCCGTGTGTGTGTGTGTGAGTGTGTACCTGTGTTGCCGGGGAGGTCACCGACATGTTGCTCGGGGTAACAGCGATGTCGACACATTGGTCCAGCCGGGTGTTGAAGTGCTGAGGCTCCTCCCACTTATCACATGCTTCCTGTCTGGAACACCTGGCGGGGTCAAAAGTCACCGCGGGGTCAATATACTGAACACACAGCTGTTTACACACATTCATTTATCCTACCTGGAACACCTGGCGGGTCAAAGGTCACCGCGAGGTCAACATACTGAACACACATCTGTTTATTTATTTATATTCAGATTTTATGATTTTTTTTAACCTACATCTTTATTTTAAAATGCATTGATTTAATTATTTATTACTTTATTAAGTTTTTGTTTTATTTTTTAATTCGCTAATATTTCAATATTTATTTATTTTATTAATTTCTAAATTCTATGTATTTACTTATTTAGTTGTGCATTACTTTATTTTAACATTTTACTTATTTTGTAGTTTTATATTATTTAATTATTTGTAATTAATTACTTTTTAATTAATTTAGACATTTTTTTATTATTCTAATTATAACTAATTATCAACTAAATCTAATTGAGTTATTTTCAAATATGTATGTATTTACTGGTTTTAATAATTTACTTTTAACTTCATGCTATTTATTTTATTTATTTACATATTTTAAATTCAAATTACTAAATAATATTTATTTGATTATTTATTTTCAAATTTACATTTTACTAACTACTTTATTTTTTAAATATGTATCATTTTATATTACTTACTTACTGATATGTTTTTATAAATGAATTTATTTATGAATTTGTTTATTTTACAGTTACATATTAACTAACATTAGTTTAGTCATTTTCGTGAAGTTAAAGTATTTTTCCCCAAACAAGAACACACATACAGTATATAGCAGGTGTGTTATCAGTGTTGTGCAGGTGGAGTGTTGAGCAGCAGACAGTCGGAGGTGAAGCTGCATGTTTGTGTCTGCAGAGAGCAGCAGCTCCAACATATGTAGCTCCACACAGAACACATCAGACTGCAGTAATGAGCTGTTTACTTCTAATTAACAACAGATGGACAGAAAGAGACGAGAGGAAGGCGATGAGGAGCTGAGAGGAAGAAGACGATGAGGAGCTGAGAGGAAGAAGAATGACAGGAAGAGAAAACCTGTCTGACCCTGCTGCGTATCACAATGTGTGATTCTGTATATTACATTGCCAATATTGACACATAAGCTAATATCATGCTTTTTATTTTTTATTTAAGTATTTTACTGCAGTAAAAATTAATTAGTCCTTGTTGTAAATACTGATCGGTTTAATACTTGACTGTGTTTTACATGTACTCAAGTATATATTTTGATCTTAACATATGTTTTTTACATGGAACATGAGAAACAAAATAAAATAGCATAAAATAAAATAACACATAATAATATAAAATAACAAAATAATATAAAATAAAATATAAAGTTAAATAAAATAAATTAATATAAAATAAAATAGCATAAAATGAAAAAAATAAAATAACCTAAAATATAAAATAAAATAGCATTAAACAGTATAAAATAAAACAACACATATAATAACATAAAATAACATAAAATAAAATAATATAAAATAAAATAGCACAAAATAATATAAAATAAAATATAAAATGTGGTGTAATATAATATAATATAATATAACACAATTAAGTAATCAATAAGTGCAAATGCTAACTTAGTTTATTGACGAACAAAGTAACAAGTACTGAGATAAAGGTCCAGATTAATAGAGGCATATAGTGCCACCTCCTGACAGTTTGATGGTTGGTTAGTTATTGATAATAAAGACACTCTGTTACAATAAAATACACATAGCATCCTACTGGCTTTCAGTGACATAATGACCCTTCATTCTTTTATAGGCTACTTGATTATGTTGGTAGAAAATGTAACTCAAGTGGAAATACATTTCTAACAAAACATATTTCCTGCTGCAAATTAGTAGCAAATAAATGTGGAAGCATCTGTTAGTATGTGACGCAGACTGATGGATATGAGATGCAGTCTCTTACTTGTTGAAGAGGACACACCAGCCACAGTGAGGGTCTCCTGAGCCCAGACAGTCTGAACAGCTGCTGTACTGCTCACAGCTCTCCACTGGAAGTCTGCTCACCTGAACACACACACATTATAAACAGGTTGGTACACATTTACATCACATCAAACACGTCACACAACGCTGCTCCAGCGAGACACAGTCTGAGGTTGTTCCAGCAACAATTAATAAACATGTTCATGAAGGAAAAACAACAAGAGAAGCTGAACATTAAAGGAGGATACGATGAGAAAAAGGGAGATTTATCCAGATTTATGGAGATTTATGGAAACCAATGTATCATCCAGATTCTTCATTTAAATATATAAGAACTTAGAGATGACTCTAAACTGGCAACTTTGATGGGATACTTCAATGTTTTGGGAAATATACTTTTCACTTAAAACACTTTATGCTAACTTAGTTAACAAGATCGAAGTCAGTCTCATGTTCGTGATTTAAGTTCGGAGCGGAAATCTTCTTATAATGTTTTCATACAAAACAAAGACACAAAAAAGATGGATGAGAGATCATACATCAGACCGCCCCATATGGGTACTTCGCTAAAAGTCAAGGCCGCGCCCCCTTTAGGGGGATAGAAAACAGAAGATTTCATAGACTTCAATGCAATCTGATGTATGTTTGGATTGTAATTTTGACAAGTTTGTATGTATTAATTTATACACACGTCTAATACTTATTTTGCGATCTTGCCTGAACCGGAGCGTTGGCAATACCTTAATGAATGAAGGTTGATCGCCACAATGTCCCTTCAGTCTTCCTCCGTCAAACATCTCTACATATATGATTGAATCCCATTAGGTTAAGTGTTGTCTATAAATAACCAACGCGTTAACAGCCAACTGTTTGATCTATAGGCTGAGATTTAGTTGGAGACAACAGTCTGATGCTGCTATAACGTTAATGCACAGTATGACTGTATTACTGCAGCAGCCTCCCGTTCAAGCTAATGTTAGCTCGTCGTGCTAGTCACTGTCACCAGCATCATTTAGCCATTTAGCACACTGACAGTGAATATTCACGTATCGTATGTGCCTCAAATGTCAGTGTGAAAGCCTCGGTTAACCTGCTACACAACAGCTTTTCATCATTTTCTCTCCTGTGACGGCGAGTTTCTTTAGTTTCTAATAGTGCATTAATGGGGGACTATTTTCAGTGGCGGATTAATCCACATTTGGCGCTCTGGTATATGTGGCATTGAGTGAAAATAAAGTGTCACCAGACTTCTGCTTTAAATTACAGAAAACAAGATGAATATAAATCTGGTTCTAATCCTTTAATTGATCGTGACTTTATTATTATTATTGAGGTAAATTTGCTAAATTGACTTGATATTGATTTTATGGTTGAATGGCCACGATGTAACACTGAAATCATTCCCACATTACTTGTTTGTGTGTGTGTGTGTGTGTGTGTGTGTGTGTGTGTGTGTGTGTGTGTGTGTTATCTCAGTGTGGTTTGGTGGTTTTCCGCTGACAGTAACTCAGCCTGAGGCCTGTGTGTAACACATTAGTCTTGATTTTACAGACAGTTAGTCAGTGTGTGAGTCTGGCTGTCTGTGTGTGTGAGAATAGTATCTTTTACCCAGAGGTCATTGCAGCAGGGAGACAGTAAACACAGTGAAACACAGTGGACACTCTGTCTGTCTCTGTCTTATTCAGACGTTCACACATGAATACATTCATTGTCACACACACGCGCACTCATACACACACACACACACACACACACACACACACACACACACACACACACACAAGGAGTCCTGTCTCCTCTCTGACCTCATTATCGGGGTTTTCTTTAAAGGACCAGTGACGCCGTATCTCTCTGCCAGACTTCATTCACAAACCAGCTGATTCTGCAGTTTTGCTTCTCATACTGTCTCTCACATTCATACCGTTCATTCTCTGCAATGATGCATTGTTTAAATTGTGCAGACAAATCCATCTGCTTAAAGAAACCCCTCAAATACAAGTGAATGAATCACATGTGACACACATTTATCCTGTGTAAAATCCCATTGATAATGATGCAACTGAATTTGTTTTACTACTCTTAGCTACAATTGGGGCTGCACTAGGGGTGGTAAAAAACGATTCACCGTCTGAGTAACGTGACGTCATATCCGTTCCGTAACCGTCAACCAAAACAAACCCCAGCGAGCCGAAACGAGAAAGTAGGAAACGGCGGAGGGTCTACGTGGATACGACCTGCACCCTCACATGTTAAATCCAAAGTGGTAAACACTAGACATCCAGTAAAGTTTGGAAACAATTTGGGTTTCACACATTGAAGGATAAGCAGAGCTAGACATGACAGCTAAAGCTGCATGCTAACTCTGTCTCGGACAGGAAATGTTATCGTATTGCGGTAACGTGCGGTCAAGCTGGCCGTCACTCTCATCTCCGTGGTCAAATGGGCCGACGCTACAACTGTAGAGCACCCATATACTGACATTTATGTAATTTATTAAATTACCACTTATTTACGAGGGAAATATCTTTATTCTTTGATTTTTGGGTTGCTGGAAAAAATTTAATAAATAATTCCTGACAATGATCCTGATATATTTGACTTCAGGACATCTCCGACTACATACAACAAACATTTTTACTGGATTAATTTAGACATTTTCCAAAATAAAAGTCCCTAGAAGTGTTTGATTCAGCTTTTTCCCATGATCATTTTGTGAATTTACATGTACACATATTGTTGTATATTTTGCACTGTTGTCGATATAATAATGTTTCATGCACTTTAGTGGTGTGTGTGAAAGTTTATTGCGTTAAGCTATTTTGTGGTGACAGTAATATTAGAGAAGAAGAATGCCTAAGGTAAATACTGTGTAACCGAAAAAGGGTATGTACTCTACAAAAAGATGCATCTCTTATTTTTGTATTTTGTAAATTGGTGTATTTTTGTAAAAGCTCCTCAGAGTAAAGTTCTCGCTGAGGAAACGGCACATCACTCTCGTGATTATTTTCTCCACATTTTTCCGGGGCGCAACATTTAACACTCCAGAGACTCCAGAAATGTAGTTTTGCAGGAACTCTGAAAGCCTGGACATGAACATTTTGATCCTCATTGATATAAATGTGTTAGACAAAAAAAAACATTAATAACACTGTGAAAACAGTCTGTTACAGTAAAAGTCCTGCATTAAAATATTCCTTCAGTAAATGTATAACAAGTCTAACATGATGCTGCCACCCAGCTGACTACAGGCTCTGCTCAGTTCCTCTCTGTGGGAACCAGCCGGCTGCTCTGATTGGCTGCTGCAGCCTCATGTAAATGTGTGTTTATGTAACACTGCAGTGAAACAGACCGAGCTGAGGACTCGTCTGTTTCTCTCTCTGTGTCTCCTCCACCTGTCAATCAAATACAACTACAGTGATGATGATGAGGCAGCTCATTATGAAGCTGTTACACCCCAGAAAAACATTATTTCATGATCAAAAATAGTCCCAGACATGATCACACACACACCAACGACTCTTTATCTGCACATATGAGTGTTGCTTTGACATAGATTTATAAGAAATAATTCAACCTGTCAAATTAGTGTAATTTTTAAATGTATTTCTGCAGGACCAGATCCGTTAGAGACTCTCTGACACCCTGCTGACCTCAAACAGCTGTTTACTGACATCACACCCAAAACATTGACCAACAAACAACATCTGTATTTGAACACGTCTGTGTGTGTGTGTGTGAGTGTCGTCAGCTGTACAGGAACTAACAGTTGTTGAACTCCGCTCTGCTTCCTCTCAACGGTACAATAAGAGTTTTAACATGGGACACGGACACACACACACTCAGAAACAGAGTGTGTATCGTGGCGCCAGCTGAGCGATAGTCACATTCACAACTTCCTGTCTGCAGATGTTAAAACAACAGAAATCCTATTCCAACACACACACACACATTCACACTCACACACACTTAGCCTCCTTTGTAAATAACTGCAGTGCCTCTGACATACTGTCGTGTACCATGTTAAAACTCTTATTTTAGTGTATTTTTTAATTATTAAAAAAATAAAAAAATAAGTTAGAACATCTGCTGGAAATCTGCTGATATAACACTCATAACTCTTTATTCTGTCTTTCTGTTAAACAGAGAGTTTTGCTCTTTGTCAAAAAAATCCATGTCAGAATTTTTATTGGAAATCTGCCAATTTAACTAAGCAAGTGTTTATCATGTATGGAGTTTTTCTTTATGGGAAAAAAAAATCAAGTCAGAACTTGAGAACTTTTTAAATTCTTTCTTTTCTGTAGAGATTATTTTCTTTGTCAAACAAACAAAACAAATCAAAAAACAATGCAGAACTTCCATTGGCAATCTGATGATTTAACTATTTATAGTCTGTCTTTTATGCATAGACTGATTTTTTGTCAAAACAAAACAAAAATTCCGAATTTTTATTGGAAATCTGCCATAACTAAGCCAGTGTTTATCATGTATGGAGTTTTTATTTATGGAAGAAAAAAAAATCAAGTCAGAATTTCCATTGGAAGTCTACTGATTTAACACTCATATATTTTTCTTCTGTACAGAAGGATTCTTTGTTTTCTTTATCTATTGAAAAACCTATTAATGAACTTCCATTGGAAATATGCTGATTAATTTTAGAACACTTTTTAAAGTCTTTCTTTTCTGCTGAAATTATTTTGTTTGTCAAAATAAAATAAAATAAAAATAAAATAAAATAAAATAATGTAGATAAATATAGAGTTTAGTCTTGGTCAGAACATCTATTGGATTTTTTTTTATTTAAGTCTGAGCAGTGC
Organism: Sebastes fasciatus; assembly: GCF_043250625.1. Classification (NCBI taxonomy): domain Eukaryota; kingdom Metazoa; phylum Chordata; class Actinopteri; order Perciformes; family Sebastidae; genus Sebastes; species Sebastes fasciatus. The sequence continues at coordinate 29,827,356 of NC_133802.1, read as the reverse complement.
AAACATACAGATTTGTGATGGTCAGAACATAATTAACTGGTTTATCAGGTCAGCAGGTGTACCAGGATAAATGTGATGAACATTATACATAAATTGGTGTGTGTGTGTGTGTGTGTGTGTGTGTGTGTGTGTGTGTGTTCCTACCTGTCTGTCACTCAGTAGGTAGATGTACTGATGGTCCGGACTGAACACCATGTCTCTCAGGATTGGCTTCCCTTCCACCACCGTCACCGTCTCATACAGCAAAGCATTCTGGGCCGGCGGTGGGATCCCATCCACGCGGATCTGAAACAAACACACAGGGAACAACACATTAGCCTGATGCTAACAGGACACTTTGAAAGCAGTGAATAATGCGAACATGAAAACCTGCTGGTTAGCTTGATGCTAAAAGCCCCATTAAACACAATAAGGGATGCTAACAAGCTGGAGGATTACACAGAAAGAAGAAAACAACAAAAAAAGATCCAGACTAGTGATATCTTTACTTTCAAAACACGTTTCATCAAAGAGCCAGAAAAGACTACAACACCACAAGACTTCCATTCAAAATCTGTAAATGTTGCTTCTTTATTGATTACAGGTGAAAACAAACCTCAGAATATAAAACTTAACATATTTTTTCTGGGTCGTTGTTGTGAAATAACCCTCGACAGGGCGATGCCGCACCCCGACGCGGAGCGAAGGGGTCTTGGCTCGCCCTGAAGGGGTTTATTTTACAACAATGACCCGCTAGCTGTACATTATCCCGCATATTACATGGCTCAGATCTGTGCCCATAGCAACGGTCTGTTATACATAGCAACGGTCTGTTATCGAGAAATAACAGACGGTAGAACACCATGATTGACCAAACAGAATCGAGTATTCAACAAAACCGTGTAATAAATAGGTTATATTTATTATATATTATAATTATATTATTATAACATTCTTTTATTGAACAAATTGAACATTAAACTGAACATAAAAGGCACCAATAAAAAGATTTTAAAGAGCAGTTTCCTGCTGATGCTCTCTTTGCAACAACTCAGTCTTTCACGATGTGTTTATTGTACGAGTTGACATCACGATGACGATTAAAAACCGATCTATTGTGCAGATTCATCCTCTGTGGACAACGAAAATCTCCTGTTGAGATGTCTCACTCTGAACCTAAAGTGTTGGACCGTTTTTTTGATTAGCATAAAAACAAACGCCATTTTACAGACACGACACAGAGTAATGGGATTACACACAGAGATAATATAGTGATATACTGTATATTATAGTAATATATATTATAGTAATATTATCCATGGAGTCATATAATAGACTTTTTTTATGATTCAGTGGGGATACTTCTGTACTGTGTTTATGAACAATATTACTGATATTAAACCTGACTGGAGAGGAAGGCTGATGATGATGGTGATGATGATAGTGATGATGATGATGCTGGTGATAATGGTGATGAAGGTGATGAGTGTTAAATACAGCAGAGGGCTGACGAGGAGATGAGCAGTCGGTTTGAAAATGTGGAGCGACTAAAGTAAGATTCCCCAAATCTCCCCAAACCTCCCTCCTCCCTGTGTCTGACCCAGAAAAACACCACAGAGGAAGAGGAGGGAGGGAGGGAGGGGGTAGAAAAGAGAGAGGAAGGGGGATGAGAGAGGGAGAGAGTATTGAGGACAGACGGGAGGGAGGAAACAGAGATGAAAGAAGTAGAAAATGAGAAGTAAGGAGGAGGGATGAAAAAAGAAGCAGATAGAAGAAAGGAAAGGAAGTAAGGACAGATAGAAGGAAGCAAGGGAATAAAAGGATGGAGAAGAGAGAGGAGATGAGAGGAGGAAGGAAGAGGAGATGGGAAAGAGAGGAGGAATGAAGTTATGAAAGGAAGAACAAAAGGAAAGAAGGAATGATGCAAGGTGGGACAAACAAAAGTGGTAGGAGGTAAGGATAGAAGGAAGGAAGGAAGGAAGGAAGGAAGGGAATAAAATGATGGAGAGGAGAGAGTGGAGATTAGAGAAGGAGGAAGAGGAGATGAAGAGGAGAACTGAAGGTATGAAAGGAAGAACAAAGGAAAGAAGGAAGGATGCAAGGTGGGATAAAATAAAGTGGTATGGGCAGAAAGAAGGGAAGAAGGAAGGAAGAAAGGAAAGGAAAGAGGGAGGTGTGATGAAGGGATGAAACAAAGGTGAGGAAAGGAGAGAAGGATGCACAGAGGGAAAAAGAAAGTAGTTCGAGGCAAGGAAAGGAAGTAAGGAGAGAAAAGCGAGAGGATAAAAGATAGAAAGAAAGAAAGAAAGATAGAAGAAAGAAGGAAAAGAGATGAGGAGATGAATAGAAGAGGAAAGAAGAAAGGCTGCACAGTGAAAAAAAAAGAAGTTGATAGAGGTAAGAAAAGAAAGGAAGAACACAGGGTAGGAAGGAAGGAAAGGAAGAACAGAAGGTAGGAAGGAAGGAAAGGAAGTGGAAGAGCAAATGAAGGAATGATGGAAGATCCAGAAAACAACAAAGAAAGATGAAGAAAGCCGAGCGAGGGATGAAGGAGGAGAGTGTGTAGTTCTCTTAGTGTGTTAATTAGCTGTCTGCTCGTTAAGCAGCCGAGCTTAATTAGAGCTGACGAGCTACACACACACACACACACACACACACACACACACAGTGATGAGGCAGCAGGTCTGACTCACAACAGAACCCACAGTTACACAATCCTGTTTCACGGAGACACACACAGTGATACAGAGTAACACACACTGACACACACACACAGCAGCAGCAGAGCGAGGGAGGAGACGTTAAAGTAGGACACTGCAGCAGACAGCGAATGCAACACACAGAAATCTGTGCTATAAAAACGTATTTAAAGTTGTAATCTGTCAGTTTTCTATAGTGTCACACTCGATGTCACACAAGCAAAATTTTACCCAACGCCAAACCCTTTAGGAAAAATGTGTAATTTTATTTTATGAAACGTGTTTTATCCACCAGTACACATGAAAGAAACAAAATAGCCACATTTTGAATGGGAGTTTTGTAACGGAGCTGCCTTTAGAATCAGACAGCTTTGGAGTTGTTCTCTTTTGATGGAACGAAGCTAACAGTTTCCCCCTGCTTCCAGTCTTTGTGCTAAGCTAAAGCTAAACCTGTCCTGGACATGTCTCTGTACTGGACACGCAGAGATGAAACTGATATAACCAACATCTGAAACAAGCCAAGGCAAGACTCCCATTACAAATATGTCAGTTTGGACTCTCTCTTGCTCAATGACATAAACACACCGAAAAAATAAATAAACTTGAGACATTTATTATGAAAGGATTTGGTGTTTTGGAAAATTCGGCTTGCGTGGTTTTCATATTTAAATTAAAATCTAAAAACTTATGTTTGGATCAGTTTTGGGGCCAACTGAAGCAGCAATTAGGCTGTTTTATTTAGGAGACAATCCAGCTGGAGGCTGCTCCATAAAATGTACCTGGCTAGATATGAACGGCTAAAAAATATGATTTAAGTCAAATATCGTGCAGTTTGTTCAGTGGATAAAATGATGGTTTCTTTGTGAGCTGCAGCTCTATAGATCTGGGTTTTTTACAGGTTGTGTTACAGAAAAATGTCTCCCCTAACAACAACAACAACACATTCAGTTGTAACGGAACCACGACATGAAAACACATTTAATCAAACAGAGTTTCACCAAATCGGCCAGAACAGCAGCCTCTGTGTGTTAACAGAAAGATTCCTGGTAACTAGGAAGAGCTTTAATAGACGATCAGAGGAAGTAGAACAGAAAATAGAAACAGTAGAAGAAGAATGGAGTGACAGAGTGATAGAGGAAGTGAACTTTGACCTCCGACTCCAGGCCGGGACTCAAACCGTCAACACCTGCTTTGTTCTGCACACAGCCTGAGGACACACACACACAGACACACACACACACACACACACACTGACATGTGACCTTTAACCTCTCACCCCGAGACACACAATCTGTCTGCTGTCTGTTGTATTGTCTGTGTGTGTGTGTGTGTGTGTGTGTGTGTGTGTGTGTGCTGACAGACACACTCTCACTGTCAGATCAAATCTGAGCGTTTCATTAACTGACAGGATCATGTGACAATAACAAACTGAATTCTCCAGCTGCTCGTCAGCACATAACATTTCACTAAACTACTACTATGACTACAACTACTACTACTACTACTACAATATGGAGAGTTTATAAAATATGTTTAGTTCTAAATTAAACTGCCCAGCAGTTTATACAAGTACAGCTGAAACCATTAGTCCATTAATCAATTAGTTGATTAATCATAAAACTATTTGATGGCTCCAGATTTAATAATGTTAATGTATTAGAATTAGGGCTGTCAAAGTTACACATAAACACAACTTGTGATTTTTAGGTTGGGAGCTCAGTTTTAAAGCTAGAGTGACGATACTGGTATCATACAAAGCTAAAAAACCTAAAGAATCTGTTGGTACCAACAAGGTTAAATAACGCTTCAAGCTTACGCTAAATTTTGGCGAGGAAAAACTGTCATGGCCATTTTGAGAGGGCAGATGTGTGAATGTAAATGGGTTCTATGGGTACCCACGAGTCTCCCCTTTACAGACATGACCACTTTATGATAATCACATGCAGTTTGGGGCAAGTCATAGTCAAGTCAACACACTGACACACTGACAGCTGTTGTTGCCTTTTGGGCTGCAGTTTGTTATGTTATGATTTGAGCATATTGTTTTATGCTAAATGCAGTACCTGTGAGGTTTCTGGACAATATCTGTCATTGTTTTGTGTTGTTAATTGATTTCCAATAATAAATATATATACAGACATTTGCATAAAGCAGCATATTTGTCCACTCCCATGTTGAGTGTTAAATACTTGACAAATCTCCCTTTAAGGTACATTTTGAACAGATGAAAAATGTGCGATTAGTCACGATTAAATATTTTAATCGATTGACAGCCCTAGTTTTTATGCAAATAACCATTACAAATGACAAAACAAATTAAAAGGATAACATTTAGAATTTCTGATTACACTGACTTTAGGACGATTGAAATTATTTTTCGGGGCGGTGGCGAAAAGAGTTATTCTGGAGACTTGCTGTTAATTATAGTTCTAAGAAAGAAAATCGGCAGATCAAACTGTGCGGTTTTATTCTCACTGGAACAAGTTGCACTTGCTTTTTAATGAATTATAAATGACAACTATTTTTGCAATTTTCAAAACATGCATTGCAATTTATTGATAAAAGCAGCTGTGAAATCAGGCATTTAAGGCTGCAACAATCCCCCCAAAAAAGCCTGGAGAGGAAATCCTGGAGGGACTGATGAGTTAATGGTTCAAAATGAGCTCCAGCTCAACCAACTACAACAGCCTTTACATTAATGCATCAGTAATAATCTAATGATAGAATATATAATAACATTTACTGATTATACTGACGAACACACACGTGTGTTTTAAAACTCGTTCTACTCTTTGTTCTGTTTTAACTCCTCTCTCTGTTCTGATCATTAAATGGAGGGTATTGATCTGTGTGCAGCTGCTGTACTCTCTCTGATCAGACACCCTGCAGCGTATCGATCAGCTGATCAGCATGATCAGTAACCCAATGAACCGGAGTTACTGAGTCAAAGATCAGATCCGACCTGACGGCCTCTGATCATCAATCAATCAATCAATCAATAGACTAGTTGATTGATTCAATCAGCGTCATGTTAAAGGTTTCATTGATTACCTGACAGTAATTGTTTCTAGGTCCCCTCCATCAACAGACCCACTAACTGAAAAACTGTGTGTGTGTGTGTGTGTGTGTGTGTCAGAATGGGAGCACGAACATACAAATACAGGAAATGAGCAAACAGGAAGTTCATATAAAAAGTCGCCAGCAGTCATTTTACAACTGATGGTTCTCACCACAAATTACCCTGAACACACGCACACGCACACACCTCCATAGGAAACTTGCTGTTTTAATTATCATACGTTTTTCCATGTTTCAGAGCTTATTTTGTATCTTTAAAGAATCCCATTCAGAACTTCCATTGGAAATTTGCTGATTTAAATCTTCTGTCTTTCTTCCAGACACTGATTCATTCTGTGTGAATACAGTCTGTGATTGGTTTCAGTTTGTCTGTGTCTGGTTGAAATAAATCCAGTCAAAACGTGCATTGAAAATCTGCTGATTTAACTTGCTCAAAGCTTTCCTCTGCACAGAGCTTATTTTGTATCTTTAACGAGTCCAATTCAGAACTTCCATTGGAAATTTGATGATTTAAATATTGTGTCTTTCTTCCAGACACTGATTCATTCTGTGTGAATACAGTCTGTGATTGGTTTCAGTTTGTCTGTATCTGGTTGAATAAAACTGAAATGATAGTTTTTAACTAAATCCAAACATCTCATGTGTCTCTCTGCTGTATAGAGCTCACTTTCTTTATCTAGCAATACAATCCCAGTCAGAACTTCTATTGGAATTCTGCTGATTTAACTCTCACAAGTCTTCCCTCCATACACAGTTTCATATCGCAGTGTTAGTGATGGCGGTCATAACTGATTTCAGTTTGTGTTAAATGGGTTCAGTTACAAACAGAAGTCCTGCAGCAGTTTATACATTTCAGGAAACCAATCACAGTATTTCATTTCCACTGTTGATTCTGCTCAGCTGGTCAGCTATTGGTGGAAACATGATATTACCGAGCACACACTCACACACACACACACACACACACACACACACACACACACACACACGCACGCACACACACTCACTCGCACACAGGCCTGCAGCCAGCTGCCTGAAATTCCACTGTAATGCAATACCTCCGAGTATTTGTGTGTGTGTGTGTGTAAACTAACTATTAGATGTGTGGTCCAGGCCAATGGTTTGTGTGTGTGTGTGTGTGGGTGGGGGTGGGGGGCGGGGGGGGGGGGGGGGTGTAAAGCTTCCAGTTCATCTGAGATAAACCAACTCTATTACTGATAATACAGACAGTGTGTGTATGTTTGTGTGTGTGTGTGTTTGTGTGTTAAAAACGGGTATTATCAGCCTTAAGCACACACACACACACAAACAGCCATAGCAGCTATATGACCAATGACTCTGGTAACTGATCCGATTAGTCTCACACACACACACACACACACACAGCTGCTAAGTACTATTATTACTCTGTTAACTGCAGCTCCACTAACTGTCACAGACTATTAACGGAGTGAAACACGCTGATTAACGCCCTCTCTGTCTGCGAGTCAGAAACACTACCAGGCCAAAAGTAACACGTGATCGTGACACCATGAGGCATTAATGTGCTGCTGCTGTACGGAGCCGATTGTCTTATGGGGTCTTCAAATGGGGTCGTGTTCACTGTGTTCCTAAGAAGAGTCCATATGAATGCCCCCTTCTTGTGGAATTCACGACCTCGTAAGCAGAAAGTTTCTCAAAGCTCAGAGTTTACGATTTGTGACGTGTTTGTTGACGTTGTCAGAAATGGCGGAGGCCATGGAGGTTAATGTTTCGGTGCATAATAAGTTAACATATTGTAATTTTAGTTGCATATTGGTAATGTTGATATTCCCACGGTCTCATCTTTTGCCTCTGTCATTATGTATTGCATTTCCTTCATTATGTTACCCACCTGCTAGCTTGCTAAATTGTTAGCCTCTGTGGCTTCTAGACATTTAAGTCACAGAAGTGTTGTTTCTGTATGGAGCTAAATTTCTTTGTTTATTCCAAAAAACAAAACAGAACTTCAATTGGAAATCTGCCAGGTGTTTCTTTTTCTTTATCAAAAAGAAAGAAATAAGATCAATAAAATCTCAAGCTCCTTATGTCAAAAAACATACCTACTTTACCAAAATGTAAATAAAATAACATAAGCGGCGTGTCCAGTTGCGTTATCAGCCCTACGGAGCGGACGTTTGAAGGCACGTTTTGCAGCTTTAAAGAGGGCGACGGACATCAAACGGAGGACATTCCTTCAGTAATCGATGCTTATTATGTTCTGCACAACTATTGTGAATTTCACAAAGGATCTGTAAAAGGAACAAATGCTGCTCTGCAGTACGACAGTCACCCAGCAGAGCTACATGTCCAGGCAGTCAGTCAACACTTTGATTCAGTAAATTGTGGAGTAATATTTTCTATTTTTATTTAATCTCATAAAGTGATAGATATTTTCAGGGATATGTGTTTTATTTTGATGAAGACCTTGAATTTAGTGTATTTCTAAAGGAAGTCTGGTTCAGTCAGACACATTAGTGTCTGTTAACAGACTCATTCAGCTCTCATTCAATCTCTCTGCCTCTCTCTTTCATTCACACACACACACACACACACATTACAGCCTGAAACTCAACACCGACGTGCACTTTCACTACTACAACACACACACACACACACACACACACAGCCTGTGTGTTAGCATGCTACGCTCAGGTTTCATCCAGCTGCTGCTGCTCCTCTCCTGCAGACTTCGCTCTCACTAATGTGGACAAATTTGAAAATTATGTTTTCCTCAAGTTCTCCTTTGATACCAAAGTAGTTCGACAACGGAGCGCTTCAGTGTGTTGCCCTGAAACCAGCAAGTGTGAGATGTATGAAGGATCTGAGAGGAAATATCTCTGCTGGAAGTTTTGAAGATGTTTTATTTGATTATTATAATTATTATTATTTTAATTATTATTAAAACTGTTGATTTGCGGATGTTTTATTACTGAGCTAAATCTGTGCATCACATACATGTCGCTGCTGTATAGAGATCACTTTCTTTATTTAGCAAAATCCCAGTCAGAACTTCCATTGGAAATCTGCTAATTTACTTACTGCTGTGCGAAACGTAATTTCTTCACAATAAATCCAAGTCAGAATTTCCTTTGGAAAATTTCTGTTCCGACTTCCTGTAATTATTATTTTCTTTAATAAAACATCCAAGTCTGAACTTGTATTGGATTTTTGTGGTTTAAACTTATTATCATAATTGCATGTCTTCCGCTTGTGCCTTTTTAAACTTCCATGGGAATTTTACTTTCTTCTGTGGGAAGCTTATTTTGTTTATGAAGAAAATCAGGTCAGAACTTCCTGCTGATTTAACGCTCGCTAGTCTTGTTATGGAGCTTACTTTTATTTGTGTATGAAAAAAAAATAATGCAGAACTTTCATTGGAAAACGGCTGATTTAACTCTCATGAGTCTTTCTCCTGAATGTATCCCCTTCTGATTTATTGATCTCAGCATGTCCTTGTGTAAGATACTGCTAACTGTCTACACATTGTGGCCACTTATGTATTGTAATATATGTGTCTCCATAGAGTCCATAGATATTTATATCTATGTGCGTCTCTCTTCATCAATATCGCCCAACCCTAGTTGCAGCTCATAATCCAGCTGTTATCACTAACATATCTTTACATCTCTGTTGTCATGACGACTGCATCATGAATGAATGAATAAACAGGGTGAATATTAAATATAAATTGGGACCAAAGAAAATAAACAAGTCGCCTCCTTTCTCTGAGCAGAGATCAGACAAAGAGGAGGAGACACTGTGTGTGTGTCTGTGTGTGTGATGGAGGGCCATCGTATCCATTTAGCTCCTTCAGACACTAAACATTGTTCAGTCAGCCATCAGAGCCTCGGGGAGGAGGAGGAAGAGGAGGAGGAAGGGCAGTGAAGGGTGAAACAGGCAGGGGGGAGGCAGTTAAGCTTATTAGTTCCTTCCCATCCCCCAATATACACACACACACACACACTGCAGACGATCCTGAGACCACCAACTGATGGTTTTAACCCCTCAGGCATGCACACACACACACACACACACACACACACACAGGCACACACACAAACTAAAAGTGACAGAGGAGGTGAAAGCCGTAGGACACACACTGTGTGTCTTTCTATTAATTTACCGGTCAAATAAAATCACAGACGATTCTGCGATTAAAGGACATTTCTGTATATTCTTAGGAGTCTTATTTTGGTAGTTCTGTCCATACTTCCTGTTCCAGCATTTTCAACAAACTATTCCTATTGTGAACATCTGCTGCAGGTCAGAGCTGCTTACTAGATGACCTTTGACCCTCCGTGCTCTCTGTGCACCTCACCTGACAGCTCAGGTAGTTTTGTTCTTCTTCTTCACTGATTTAGGTGTTAAACTATGTGTCAGAGCCATCTGGACATGTTGAGACATCCTGCGTCTCCTCATGTCTCATCTACTGAAGCTGCTCTGCAAAATGTCCAACACACAAAGATGTCTCTCCTACTAATAATTATCAAGGATATTCTGTGAGGTCTGGTTTCATTTCTTAATTCACATAACAAAAAAAATGTACTTCCCCATTTTCATTGTATTCATATTGCTCTTTTGTGATTTTTTTCTCCATGTATTGGTTGTTTTTGATTCTACTTGTATTAGCTTCTTTTATGTGTCCACGTCTGTCCTTTAAGATGTTGTCGTGTTGTATTATGGTTTCTATTTGTTGGTAAAGTTAATAAAGAATAACTTCAATTACAATTTACAAAAGATATAAAACAGAGAAAATCAGTCTTTTATATAAGTCTTTCTTCTGCATGGAAGTTATGTTCTTTATTTATCTAAAAAATCCAAGTCAGAACTTCTATTGGAAAACTGCTGATTTACCTTTCAAAAGTCTCTCTTCTGTACTGAGCTTGTTTTCTTTATTTTATTTCAAGAAAATCCAAGCCAGAACCTCCAGTGGAACTCTTCTGCTTTAACTCTCATACAGTAAGTCCAGTCACTTTATTAATAGAGCACATTTAAAAACAACAAATGTTGACCAAAGTGCTCTACAGAGGGATGGCAATCAGATAAGAACACAAAAGTCATTACTACAGAACTTGTTTTCTTTATCTATCAAATAATGCAAGTCAGGTCCTCCATTGAAAATCTGCTGATTTGATTCTCATAAGTCTCTTCTGTTCAGAGCTTGGTTACTTTATTAAGCAAAAAAATCCAAGTCAGAACTTCCATTGGAAAACTGCTGATTTAACTTCCACAAGTCTTTCCTCTGTACTGAGCTTGTTTTCTTTATTTATTAAAAGGAAATCCAAGCCAGAACCTCTATTGGAAATCTTCTGCATTAACTCTCATAAGTCGAGTCACTTTATTAACGGAGAAAATTGAAAAATAACAAACGTTGACCAAAGTGCTTTACAGAGGGATGGTAATTAGATAAAAACAGAAAAATCATTACTATGGAACTTTTTTTCTTTATCTATAAAATAATGCAAGTCAGAACCTCCATTGAAAATCTGCTGATTTAATTCTATTAAGTCTCCTGTACGAAGCTTAATTTCTTTATTGGTCAAAAAAAAATCCATGTCAGAACTTGCATTGGAAAACTGCTGATTTAACTCTCATAAATCTCTTCTGCTCAGAGCTTGTTTTCTTTACGGAGCAAAAAAATCCAAGTCAGAACCTCCATTGAAAATCTGCTGATTTAACTCTCATAAACCTTTCGTCTCTACGGAGCTTGACACGTTTGAAAACTAGAAACTGCTGAAAAACGACTTGAATTATTAATCAATGATGTTGATTGATGGACAAATTAATCAACTAATTGCTCAAACCAGCTCTCAAACTGAGAGGACTGGTAGTGCCACAACAAGACCGTCCTTTTTAAGCCTGGATTATCATCACCATGGCAACAATTATATATGATATAATAGATAATATATACCCATTTACCCACCCCCTTCCTGGATTGAGTGAACGAGATAGAGATAAAGAGAGAGAGAGAGGAAGTGTGAAGAGTCTTCAGTCTCTTTGGGGAGCTGACAGATTTGCTCGTTCTTCCATCATCTCCTTGGCAACCGAATAATAATTAATCCACCTCTCTGTGTGTGTGTGTGGATCATGTTTTCTGCAGTGTGTGTGATTTTTTTGTGCAGTCTGTGGTGATGCAACAATATCTATCCTTCAGTATGTAGGGCAGCTGTTAGGAGAGAGGGGGGGATGATGCAAAGAGGGAGAGAAGGGGGGAGGAAGAGAGGGAGACGGGGAGGAAGAGGAGGAACAGAGGAGAGAAATCTGGAAACTTTTTGCCACAGTTTTATCACCTGAGAGATGTAAAAAAATGGATGTGAAGATGTTTCTATTTGCACTGAAGCAACGGCTGATTCTCCCCACAGGGGGCGCCGAAACCACACACACCTGATGCTTTATGAACACATTCATTGATAAATTAACCGAAGACTCAGAAACGGCTGATTTCTCCGTCACACTGAGAAAGAACATACTGTAACTTTATACTTACAGCAGAATAATGTGAGAGGAGCACCACAGGGATCAATACTGGGCACCTTTCTATTCAATCTATACAGGCTCCTGATGCTTCTAAACAACAATAATCAGTATGCTTATAACCAGAGGTGGGACCAAGTCCTAAACTTTCAAGACTTAAAAAAGTCCTAACGCGCCCTTTACCACAGTATTAATTTTGGCAGCTATTTTCGATTTAGTCTTAGTCTTAAGACTAAAAGGCTTATTAGTTTTAGTCACATTTTAGTCATTTTTATCCTTCAGTCCAGTTTTAAGTCGCCGAAAAGTAATTCGATTTCAGTCAAAATGTTTTCTCTCAAGTCTGAAGTCATCAAATCCGTGACTCAAGTCCACCTCTCTGCTTATAACAATGATGACCATTGACGCACTAAAGGCTCGGTTTGTGGTGTATTAAATTGCCATGATTAATGGATTAATTTGAGGGGGTGAGGTACATCTGCATAAATCTTTCATCTTGAGTTCAACTGTGGTGAACTGACGAGTGAATTTGTGGTGTTGACCAATAGAAAACCGTCCTGACAGAGCTGAACTTTGAGTGTCCAACATGAAGGAAGCTATCGTAGCTTATTAGCTGTGTGTCAAGAAAAAAAACCTTAAAAAATAAACTGAATCAGAGCTGAAATGTGTGTTTTGTTTCTGGAGTAGCAGTAACAACCTTTTATTTATCATCTTATAAATATGTCCCGTGTCAGAGGACTCTTCACTTATCTTGATCAACTACATCTAGTTTATTGAATAATGAAGGGAAACTCTCTGTGTACTTTATTTTGGCGGGGTTTGTGTTATTGTTGTTATGCAACAGACGGACAGACGAAGAGCAGAGCAGCTCTCAGTGGTAAATATCTTCAGCATGACGTATACACACAGCTGAAGGCCCAGTGTGTGTGTGTGTGTGTGTACTACTTCAATTAGTACTACTACTGTTACAATAGTACAAGTGTCTCGTGGTTTCCAGTAAAGCAGCAACATTATTCTAAGAGGTCACGAGAGGATTTAAAGAATAAGAATGTAAATATTTATATCTTATCTTCAGGTCACCGAACAAATTCATGAGGGTGAAATCTCAGTTTGGTTTCTCACAACTCATGTCCACACTGAGGTTATAGAGACAGACAGAAAGGGACAGGTAGACAGACAGGTACGGAGACAGATGACAGAGCTGCAGTGTGTTTAAAGTTTCAGTGTGTTTGTGTCTCAGTGACAAAAAGCAGAACACACAGGAATGTTACTGAAACTGGAAACTAAACATCATATAATATACTGTCTGTCTTAAACATTATTACATTACAAGTAAGAATCCTTCCTTTAAAATACACTTTCCTCCCATTTCAGTGTCCGTACATCAGACCGGCAATACGTCCTCCAGAGTAGGCTCTCGTGACCATGCCCCCTTTTAGGGGGCACCAGTACCGTGTCCCTCATAGACGGTAACGGAGTAACCAGAAGAAGTTGAAACATGTCTCCAAACTTCTACTTTAAACAAACCGCTAACAGTAATAACGCTATACTGAAGAGTTGCTGTGTAGCTGGTTGCACCAACAATAAATCCAAAAACGCTGATCTCTGATTTGTTCCCCTGCCGTGTCCTAAAAAAGATCTAACAGAGGAGCTTTATAGCTCCACGCTACAGACCAGACCAGCATGGCTTTATGGCTCCAAGCTATAGACCAGACCAGCATGGTGTCATCAATGAGGCTGCGCTCCCTTTTGGGGGAAAGAAACTCGCCGTCACAGGAGAGAAAATAATGAAAAGCTGTTGTGTAGCGGGTTAACTGAGGCTTTCACACTGAGATTCGAGGCTCATACGATACGTGAATATTCACTGTCAGTGTGCTAAAGGGCTAAAGGATGCTGGTGACAGTGACTAGCATGGCTAGCTAACGTTAGCTTGAGTGGGAGACTGCTGCAGTAATACAGTCATACATTAACGTTACAGCAGCATCAGACCGTCGTCTCTAACTGAATCTCGGCCTATAGATCAAACAGTTGGCTGTTAACGCGTTGGTTATTTACAGACAACATTTAGCCTGACGGGATTCAATCGTATATGTAGAGAAGTGTGGATAAGCAATATATTATAAACATAGTACTGTCTGTAGTACTGCTGCAGGTCTTGTAATTCCAATACTATCTACATACACACATACACAAACACACACACCTCCGAGCTGGTTACTCTCCACCTGCTGCTGTGTACATCTGCACATACGTGTGTGTGTGTGTGTGTGTGTGTGTGTGTGTGTGTGTGTGTGTGGTCAGAGCCAGCTGAGTGTCTGTATTTGTTCGGCAGTAATCGTCTGCTTGCTCACATGGACACAGTGTTTGCTGCTGTCCACACAGCCGGACTGACTCTGTGTGTAAGTGTGTGTGTGTGTGTGTGTGTGTGTGTGTGTGTGTGTGTGTGTGTGTGTGTGTGTGTGTGTTATCTCCGTTCACTTCAGTTCAGTTTACTTTGTTTTATCAGAAACTGAAAAAGTGTCGGTTGCAGCAGCTGGTTTTTATAAAGCACAGAAACCTCAGCCCTGTTTCTGGCGCTGTACAGCGTGTTTAAGCTCTACTGTTTCCACCCGGACGACAATACATCGACACAAAATGTTGTGTCCTGGCGGAAAAGAGCTGCTTGCGACCGCTCGCTACAAAACGGTTTGAACTGTGAACGCCGCAGTTTTCTATCTCATTGTTTCCTCTTTTTTCTTATCCTTGTTTCCTATCTCCTTGTTTCCTCTCCTCTCCTGGTTTCCTATTTCCTTGTTTTCTTTCCTGTCCTAGTTTCCTATCTCCTTGTTTCCTATCCTGTCCTTGTTTCCTATCTCTTTGTTTCCTCTCCTTGTTTCCTATCTCCTAGTTTCCTCTCTCCTCGTCTCCTCTCCTTGTTAACAAATTTCCTCCTCTCCTATCCTCTCTTGTTTCCTATCTCCTTGTTTCCTCTCCTCTCCTAGTTTCCTATCTCCTTATTTCCTCCCCTCTCCTAGTTTCCTATCTCCTTGTTTCCTCTCCTCTCCTGGTTTCCTATCTCCTTGTTTCCTCTCCTCTCCTGGTTTTCTATCTCCCTGTTCTATTTCGTTCTTCCTGACTGCCAGAGGCAGTGTTTAACACTGGATGTTATCCATCTCGCGCACGCGCAGGTCGAGTATTTAATATCAACAAAGTCACATGTGACCTGGGATGACGTAGTTTATATAAGCCCACGTCATCATCAGATATGTCCCTTAAATCTTCTCGCGGCAGGTAATCCGCGAATGCAGGTTGAGTAAAAGAGATAAGCCGTTGACTTTTCGCTGGAAGCCCTGCAACCGCATGGTTGGAGCTACGGTTTCGTCCTCCAAGGGCTGCGATTAGTTAATCACGGCTACACTCTAACACTTTAGACGCTGTAACACCGGTGTTTTCGCCGGTTCAATTCAGCGAGGCTAACGACAGGTGAGCTAGGATCACAAGGTGAGTATATCCTCCCGTCGTTAGAGTTTAAGTTACGTTTGTTGATAGGAGTCTGTTTTCGGTCTCCTTTATTGTTTATGGCCGCCGAGCTAAGTGTTTGCGCTACAGTATCGGCGAGCCTCCGTCGGACAACGAGCCTGTTGGGCTGTTGTCGGCTAATTCATTTCCTTTTACAGTGTGTGTTGCTCAGCAGCGAGTGATTTCGCTCGTTAAAGCAGACATCTCCTTTGTTGATAGATAGAGCGACCGCTCCCCAGTAAGTGATTTCGCTTGTGGGTTAACTTATTTTGTGGCTGCTGTTAAAGGGGAAGTTATTATCTTCCCTGTCTTTTGTATAAAGTCCTAGTTCAAAGCTAGTGTCTAGTTACTGAGACAGTTTCCTGTTAAGCAACTTGATGTAATTTTTTCTCTCTGTTACTAGAGAGTGCTTTCACTCCAGTGTAACCAATGAGTTGCATAACAAAGTAAACACATTATATAAGTAAGATAAATACATTATTTAATTAAATATAAGAGTATAAAATTCATACTACGAATTATTATAAATATCAGCAGCACCATGTTAGGTGAGCATGTTTGCCGTGCCTGCATGGCTCCACTGCTAGCTACTGATGGCCATGATGAATGCCCCACATGCCTCGGTGTTGTACACCTGAGGGAGGGGCTGTCCGACAGTCAGTGCATGAATTGTAGTTTTATGCCACGGGAGCTGAAGATAGCTCGATTAGCTGAGCTAGAAGAGCAGCTCGAGTGCCAGTTGCCCCTATCGGGTGTACCTTCACGGAGTGGGCGGAGACGCGCCCCACCTGAGGGGGCCCCACCTACAAAAAAGGCACGGAAAGTGGACTGTTTGGCAACTAAGGTCGACACGCTAACATCAGAGTTTGCTGAGATTAAAGCGCTGCTCCTTAACCTTCAGCCAGGCAGGGTGAACGCAACCCAGCCTACCCCACCGGGATGGGATGAGGATGCCCTGTCTACGAGGGCTTCCTGTAGCCAGTTCTGTGAGGACCGGCCTGGACAGGGAGAGCTAGTAGCCTCCTCCCACGCTTCTGACACCTGTTCCCAGCAGTCAGGAAGTGGGTCCAGGGCAGGCTCAGAGTCTGCTCCAGCGACAGTTAAGCCAGTGGTCCGTATGGCTCTGGCACGCTTAGGCGTGGATGAGGCCCCGACTGCGGGCACCTCATCCAGTGCATTTTTTAGGTGGGCCCCGCCCCTGGCGGGTTTCTCTGTTCCACCCTCCCAGCCATACATTGAGGAGCTCCACAAATGCTGGCCAGACCCGAAATCGCTTTCCCACCACACCACTGACGGCAGGGCCTTAGCTTCAATGCAGAACGCTGACACTTACGGACTGGGTAAGATGCCAGCAGTGGAGCCATCTATTGCCGCCCTTATTGTGTCTCCCAATGAGGTCTTGAGGCCTGATGCTCGCTGTCCCAGGCCCCAGTGTCGCATCACAGACGACTTTCTAGTCAAGGCTTATGAAACAGCGGCACGCATGGGCCGTCTTGGAAACTCTCTTTCCCACCTGATACTATCCTTGTCCCAGTCCCTGCAAACTGCTGGCGTGGATGCTTCCGTCCAGAGCCTCAGTGATGCATCCCTGCAGGCGTTCGGTCTTATCACAAGGGAGCTTGGCAGACTACTGTCGACCCTTACGCTGACTCGCCGGCAGGTATGGCTGGCCCAATCTCCGCTTTCGGAGCCGGGCCGGAGGGCCCTCCGCACTCTCCCCGTGGTTCCGGGGGAGCTGTTTGGCCCAGCAGCACAGCAGGCCTTGGAGCGTGGAATCCAGGCGAACCAGACTCGGCAGCAGTTTGCTAGCTTCCGGGAACCTACGCCTTTATGGCGACAGCGGCCCCCACAGGGTGGTGGTACCAGTCGCCCTCGGCTTCCAGCTCGTCCTGATACGTACCCGAGGACCTCGCAGGCTCCGGCACGGCCGGTGCCTCAAGCGAGAAGGGGTCGGGGGTCAGGGTATCGCCCCCCCAGGTACCCATAGGGCCAGAGGGGAAGATCCTGATGCCCCGGGGCCGGCAGTCGGACGCTTCTCCCAGCAGCAACTCAGCTGCTGGGAAAGCAGCACTTCAGACCCTTGGGTGGTGGCTACGCTTTCCCAAGGGTACAATCTCCAATTCCGACGCCGGCCCCCAGTTTTCAGTGGGATCAGACTGTCCACGGTCAGAGATCCCACAAAGTCCCAGGCACTCAGACAAGAAGTAGCCACCCTCCTGGGGAAGGGTGCCATCGAAGAGCTGGGGCTAGAGACACAGCAAGGTGGGTTTTACTCAGTTTATTTTCTGATTCCAAAGAGAGAGGGTGGGTTTCGCCCTATACTGGACTTACGAGGGCTGAACACATTTCTGAAGGTGTTGCCCTTCCACATGCTGAGTACAGCAGATGTGCTCCAAAACGTGACACGGCACAGTTGGTTCACATCCATCGATTTAAAGGACGCATACTTTCACGTCCCAATAGCACTACCTCACAGGCAGTACCTGCGCTTCGCATTCGAAGGCAAGGCCTTCCAATTCAAGGTGCTCCCATTTGGTCTTTTCCTTGCCCCACGGGTCTTCACAAGGTGCATGAGGGCGGCACTCGCCCCGATGCAAGCCAGGGGTATACTTATCCTCCCATACCTGGACGATTGGCTAATTTGTGCTCTGACCAGGGAACAGGCAGAACGGGACACTGCGTCCCTTCTGCATCACATGACGAGGTTGGGCCTTACCGTCAACCATGCCAAGAGTTGTCTCATACCCAGCCAACGGGTAGTGTTCATTGGTTTAACTCTGGACTCCCGCCATATGCTGGCCTTCCCAACACCAAGACGAGTAAACGCCATACTCCAGCTCCTCCTCCGGTTCCGGAAGAACAGGAGGTTGAGGTACAGCCTGTTTCTCAGGCTGTTAGGTATGTTGACGTCAGTAACATCAGTAGTGCCACTGGGCCTCCTGTACTTACGGCCATTCCAAATTTGGATCAATGGTCTCCAATTAGATCCAAAGTCCCACAGATCCAAGAGAGTCAGGGTGTCCTGCCGATGCCTCCTTGCTTTGCAGCCATGGAGAGCCGGGGCATATCTGGCCAGGGGCATCTCATTGGGTTCGATTCCCTCACGTCGCGAGGTGGTGGTGACCGATGCTTCGCCCTCCGGCTGGGGGGCAGTATGGCAGCACAGAGCGATAAGGGGGCTCTGGACAGCACAGGAAGCGGCGGAGCACATAAATGTGCTCGAGCTCCGTGCTATATATTTGGCACTTCGCAAATTCCTACCACAGTTGAGAGGCAGGCATGTTATTGTACGGTCCGACAACAAGTCAGCTGTCTACCATGTGAACCGGCAAGGGGGCACCAGATCAACCCGGTTGCTACAGGTGGCACGGAGACTTCTGGTATGGGCTTTCCCTTGTTTTTCCAGCCTCAGGGCCATGTATCTGCCAGGGCCACAGAATGTGGTGGCAGACTTTCTCTCCCGCCAGAAACCCCCTGCGGGCGAGTGGAGGCTCCACCCAGAGGTGGTAGAGGAGATATGGCGCAAATATGGCGCAGCAGAGGTGGACCTGTTTGCCTCAGAAGCCTCAACGCACTGCCCTCTTTGGTTCTCCCTGACGGAGACAGCAAGCCCGTTGGGACAGGAGGCCCTGGCACACCCATGGCCAGATTGCCTCCTCTATGCCTTCCCACCATTCCCACTGATAGCAGTAACGCTACACAGAATACAGCACGGCAACAACAGACTCCTGTTGGTCGCCCCAAACTGGCCGGGGAGACCCTGGTTTCCGGGGATGCACAGGCTTCTGGACGGAGTTCCATGGTGCCTGCCCAAGAGGCAAGACTTGCTCTCACAACTGGGGGGCCGCATCTGGCATCCGAACCCGGATCGCCTACAGCTTTGGGTATGGCCCCTGAGGAGCCGGACCCACTCCTAAGGGTATGTGACCGGGCGGTAATTCAAACCATTTCTGACTCAAGAGCACCCTCCACCAGGGCACTGTATGCCAACAGGTGGAAAATATTCTCAGAGTGGTGTAAAGTGCATGAGGAGGTACCTCAGAGTGCCTCTGTGCCAATAATACTGAGTTTTTTGCAGTCTTTGCTGGAGAAGAAACTCTCTCCTTCTACCTTGAAGGTTTATGTAGCTGCTATTTCAGCCGGGCATGTCAGAGTGGATAACCAGACCGTGGGGTCTCACACTCTGGTGACCCGATTTCTTAAAGGAGCCCAGCGGCGGAACCCCCCGCAGGCTGTCAAGGTTCCCTCGTGGGAACTGCATCTGGTGCTAGAAGCCCTTTATCTCCCCCCCTTCGAGCCTCTGGAGCAGTCGGGGCTGGAGTGGTCTTCAGTAAAGGTTGCTTTCCTTCTGGCGATGGCATCAGCAAAACGTGTGAGTGAACTTCACGCCTTGTCAGTGAGTGAAACGTGTATTCGCTGGAACTCAGATGGCACAGGGGTAGCACTTTGGCCTAACCCATCATTTTTCCCGAAGAGGTTGGCTCCGACCCACTCTAATCAGGTCATTGAGCTGGCAGCTTATGACCCTTCATGCCTACAGGGGGAAGATGCTAAGTCAGCGGAACTGCTCTGCCCAGTGAGGGCCTTAAGGCATTATATACAGGTGACTGCGAGCTTTCGCCGCTCTGATAGTCTGTTTGTCTGCTATGGGGGCCATAGGAAAGGGCACACCCTGTCCAAGCAGAGGCTTTCCAGGTGGATTGTTCAGGCCATTGAGGAAGCATACAGGTCAAAAGGACTGCCTTTACCTCTTAATATCAGAGGCCACTCCACCAGGAGTGTCTCCACTTCCTGGGCAGCGCTACGGGGGATCCCCCTAAGTGATATCTGCGCTGCGGCCAGCTGGGCTACTCCATGCACCTTTGCCCGTTTTTACAGGGTCAATGTTGCTGCTCCCCATGCAATAGCATCGGTGGTCTTTCAGGAATCCACAGGCCGTTCCCGGTGAGGTGGGTTTTCCTCGTGACTACGTTGGTAGTAGTCATCCAGTGTTAAACACTGCCTCTGGCAGTCAGGAAGAACGAAATAGAACGATAGTTACGTATGTAACTACGGTTCTATGAGTTCTGGATGACTGCCAGAGTTGGCTGTCACTCGGAATCTTGGCGAGAAGATTCTGGAGGGACATATCTGATGATGACGTGGGCTTATATAAACTACGTCATCCCAGGTCACATGTGACTTTGTTGATATTAAATACTCGACCTGCGCGTGCGCGAGATGGATAACATCCAGTGTTAAACACTGCCTCTGGCAGTCATCCAGAACTCATAGAACCGTAGTTACATACGTAACTATCGTTTCCTCATGTCCTTGTTTTCTCTCCTCTCCTTGTTTCCTATCTCTTTGTTTCCTCTCCTTGTTAAATTGCTGTCGCAGTACGACACGCTACACAATGGTTTGAACTGCGCTCGCCGCTGGGTTCATATTACACCACGCAGCACCCGAAGTCGGGCTTTACTCAACCTCAACAACAACAACAACAACAACAACAACAACAACAACAAGCAGTCTGACCTCAGACACCAGCTGACACAGCAGTTATAGACAGAGAGATCTGTATCATAAAGAAAAATTCATTAACTTCTCTCTGATTGGTTCGTGGACGTCACTGCTGGTCATAATCACAGAGAGAACATTAATAAATGTTATTAGCTGCCGTTCTTTTCAATAATTGTAATTTTAATTGATGATCAGCTTTTTCTGATTAGACAGCAGATACTGAGCTCGTTAGTGCAGATCCAGGTGAGACGGAGAGAGAGAGGCGGCAAAAAGTTAATTAATTTCTGTAGGAAATAATTGTCACTCATTTCAGTGTGTGATGAAACACGAGGCAATAACACACACACACACACACACACACACACACACACACAGTGTGAAGTGGGTCGGGGTGTTTCAGCGAACAACATCACACCGACTGTGACGCTGGAGGACACATTAATTAGAGGGCAGACTGTTAACGAGCTCAACGCCACGTTGGAACTTCAACACACTAAAAAACACATCAGTTATTTTAATCAGACGGATTCTGACCTGCGAGGGAATCATTAGGTAACCATGGTAACACGTACGAGTGAATTGTGGGGATCTTAACCCGATGGACAGAACGTGAGAAGGAGTTAAAAACAGCTGTTATGATGCGTTTGTGTGGCGGAATTAACTGAAAATAACGGGAATAAAATCAGCTTCAGGTTCAGTTTGTCATTCAGACTCATTCAGGATAAGCTTTTCACAATAAGAGCCTCTCAGAGCTAAACTACAACAGGAGCTTTTATTTCCTTGATCTGGATCAGATGAACCAAACTACAGGTGTTTTACTACGGCAGATACAGTAACAAACACACACACACACACACACACACACACACAGTCATTAAACTGTCTCTGAGTGTAACTGGGGATGTTCAGAAGCAGCAGAGAGAATGAAGACTGTGTTTACTGGGAACACTGGATCTTATCATCACCATCGTCTGGGAACTCTGGGAACAGGAAACACTTCTCAGTGGACACAATGACAGAAACAAAGAGCTGTCTGACACACACACACACACACGCATGCACACACGCACGCACGCACACACAATGTTTTTCAGTAAACTGGATCCAGTCTCACTCGAACTGGTCTCATTGATTCTGTCTGTCTCCTCTCTTTGTTTCCTTTTGTCCTCTCCTTGTTTTTCCTATTGTTTCTTCTCCTCTCATTCATCTTGTGTCCTCTCTCCTCTGTCCTTATTTCTTCCTCTGATTTCCTCATCACTCGTTTCCTTTCCTCTATTTGTTTCCTCTCCTCTCTCCTCGTCTCCTCTCTTTGTTAATGTGTTTCCTCTCCACTGTACTCATTTCCTCCTCTCTCTCCTCTCTCTACTCATTGTTTCTTCTCTTCTTGTTTCCTCTCCTCTCCTTGTTTCCTATGATGTTACCTCTCCTCTCCGTGTGTCCTCTCCTCTCCTCGTTTCCTCTCCTCTTCTCGTTTCCTCTCCTCTTCTCGTTTCCTCTCCTTGTTAAACTGCTGTCACAGTACGACACTCCCCCCCCTCTGTTAATGTGACCCAGTTTCAGGTGCTCAGTGGATTAAAGCTCCAACACTTTCTCCCCATTTTACCTCCTCACATCCTCCCTTCCTCTCTCCTTTCTCTACTCTCATCCTCCGTCCTCTCTCCTTCTCCTCTTCTCATTCTCCCTTCCTCTCTCCTTCCTCTAATCTCATCCTCCCTTCCTCTCCTTTCTCTACTCTCATCCTCCCTTCCTCTCTCCTTCCTCCTCCTCTCCTCATCCCTTCTTCCTTTTTCTTTCCTCCTCATCGTCTGCTTTCCTTCTTCCAAACCATCTCCTGCTGCATCATCCTTTCTCTCTCTCTTCTTCCTTCCTCTTCAGAGAATCTTCCTCATTTTTGTTGCTCCCACTGACACTCCTCTTCATCCTCTCTTCTTCTTGCTCATCCATCTCCATCTTCCTCCTCTCTTTCCTTCTCTCCTCTCCTCCCTCCATCCTTCTCTCTCTCCATCTTCTTCCTCTCCTCCCTCCTTCATCCTCCTCTATCCTCTCCTCCCTCCTTCATCCCTCTCTCCTCTCCTCTCCTCTCCTCTCTCCTTCATCCTCTTCTATCCTCTGCTCCCTCCTTCACCCTCCTCTCTCCCCTCCTCTCCTCTCCTCCCCTCCCTCTTCACCTCTTTCGTCTCCTCTCCTGTCCTCCCTCCTTCTCTCCTCTCGTCTCGTCTCGTCTCCTCCCCTCCCTCCTTCACCCTCCTCTCTCCTCATCTCTCCTCCCTCCTTCTCTCCTCTCGTCTCCTCCTCCCTCAGATCTCCAGTGGAGCTGATGATGCTGATAAATCTGAAGATCACATTAACTGATTACAGTTTGTCTCCATCTTTATGACTTAAAGAAGTGAATTAATGTTCAGCTCTGAGGAGAAGCTTTTAATGACATTATACCGTCTATTATTATAATTATATTATCTGCTGTAACGTCTCACACTGCTTGTTGTTGTTGTTGTTGTTTAGATCACCTGAACTGCAAACTGTGTATGGACTTGTATTTTAAATAAACTTTATTGTTTCGTTTCTCTCCTTCATTCATACAAACCAGCTTCCAAACACAAACTGAGTAAAATCTCTTAAACCATTTTATATTAAACTTTACAGATTGAAGCAACACTTCCTGTAGTTATGTCAAAATAAAAGCCTGTCACTGCCAGCACACTATTATGAAACACGTTTCACACACAGGTGGGATGTGTTGTTTACTAACCAGTTTACAAATAAAGGTTTAATCTATTCATCCGTTACATTAACAGAACACAGGAAGTAAATCACTAAAATAAAAGCTTCAATAAAGACCATGAGGTGTGGCTGAAAGCTCAAGAAAAAGCGTATAAGTAGACCTTTAGTTGAGATTGTTTTATCAACATTATAATCCTTCAATAATCAATAATCAGAAATACACATATTGAAATACAGAGATAAATTACAGTACGCCAAGTTTGTCCTCCGGGATATGTTATCTCGGAGGTCTCCGGAGGCAGTTGCAGGGTACCGACGGGCCCGAAGAGCAGCAGCCACTGCCGTGACGGAGGCAAAGCAGCGGGTGTGGGAGGAGTTCGGAGCAGCCATGGAGAAGGACTTTCGGTCGGCACCAAAGTGCTTCTGGAAAACCATCCGGCACCTTAGGAGGGGGAAACGGGGAACCATCCAAGCTGTGTACAGTAAGGATGGGACACTGTTGACCTCAACTGAGGAGGTAATCGGGCGGTGGAAGGAGCACTTTGAGGAACTTCTGAATCCGACCAATACGCCCTCTATGGTAGAGGCAGAGCTGGAAGCTGATGGGGGACCATCATCAATTACCCTGGTGGAAGTCACTGAGGTAGTCAAACAACTCCACAGTGGCAAAGCCCCGGGGGTTGATGAGATCCGCCCAGAAATGCTGAAGGCTCTGGGTGGGGAGGGGCTGTCTTGGATGACACGTCTCTTCAACACCGCGTGGAAGTCGGTGACAGTGCCTAAGGAGTGGCAGACCGGGGTGGTGGTTCCCCTTTTCAAAAAGGGGGACCAGAGAGTGTGTGCCAATTACAGGGGTATCACACTGCTCAGCCTCCCTGGTAAAGTCTACTCCAAGGTGCTGGAAAGGAGGGTTCGGCCGATAGTCGAACCTCAGATCGAAGAGGAACAATGCGGATTCCGTCCTGGCCGTGGAACAACGGACCAGCTTTTCACTCTCGCAAGGATCCTGGAGGGGGCCTGGGAGTATGCCCATCCAGTCTACATGTGTTTTGTGGACTTGGAGAAGGCATATGACCGGGTCCCCCGGGAGATACTGTGGGGGGTGCTGCGGGAGTATGGGGTGAGGGGGGCACTTCTCAGGGCCATCCAATCCCTGTACGCCCAAAGCGAGAGCTGTGTTCGGATCCTCGGCAATAAGTCGGACTCGTTTCCGGTGGGGGTTGGCCTCCGCCAGGGCTGCGCTTTGTCACCAATCCTGTTCGTGATATTCATGGACAGGATATCGAGGCGTAGTCGGGTGGAGGAGGGTTTGCAGATCGGTGTGCTGAGGATCTCATCGCTGCTTTTTGCAGATGATGTGGTCCTGTTGGCATCATCGGTCTGCGACCTCCAGCACTCACTGGATCGGTTCGCAGCCGAGTGTGACGCAGTCGGGATGAGAATCAGCACCTCTAAATCTGAGGCCATGGTTCTCAGCAGGAAACCGGTGGTTTGCCTACTCCGGGTAGGGAATGAGTCCTTACCCCAAGTGAAGGAGTTTAAGTATCTCGGGGTCTTGTTCGCGAGTGAGGGGACGATGGAACGTGAGATTGGTCGGAGAATCGGAGCAGCAGGGGCGGTATTGCATTCGCTTTACCGCACCGTTGTGACGAAAAGAGAGCTGAGCCGGAAGGCAAAGCTCTCGATCTACCGTTCAATCTTCGTTCCTACTCTCACCTATGGTCATGAGGGTTGGGTCATGACCGAAAGAACGAGGTCGCGGGTGCAAGCGGCCGAAATGGGTTTCCTCAGGAGGGTGGCTGGCGTCTCCCTTAGAGATAGGGTAAGAAGCTCAGTCATCCGTGAGGGACTCGGAGTAGAGTCCTTGCTCCTTTGCGTCGAAAGGAGCCAGTTGAGGTGGTTCGGGCATCTAGCAAGGATGCCTCCTGGGCGCCTCCCTTGGGAGGTGTTCCAGGCACGACCAGCTGGGAGGAGACCACGGGGAAGACCCAGGACTAGATGGAGAGATTATATCTCTACTCTGGCCTGGGAACGCCTCGGGATCCCCCAGTCAGAGCTGGTTAATGTGGCCCGGGAAAGGGAAGTTTGGGGTCCCCTGCTGGAGCTGTTGCCCCCGCGACCCGATCCCGGATAAGCGGTTGAAGATGGATGGATGGATGGAAGTTTGTCCTCCTCTCTTTCCTTCTCTCTCTCCTCCCTCCTTCTGTCTTTCCTCCTCTCCTCCTACCTTCACCCTCCTTCCTCTTCTCTCTCTCCTCCCTCCTTCATCTCTCTCTCCTCTCCTCCCTCCTCCGCTCCTTCTCTCCTTTACCTTCCTCACCTCTCCTCCCTCCTTCACCCTTCTCTCTCTTCTCCTCTCCTCTCTGCTTCACCCTCCTTTCCTCTCTGCTTCATCCTCCTTTCCTTTCTCTTCTCCTCTCCTCCTACCTTCACCCCCCTCTCCCCCCTCCTACACCCTCCTCTTCTCTCTCTCTTCTCCCTCCTTCATCTCTCCTCTCCTCTCCTCTCCTCTCCTTTCCTCTCCTCTCCTCTCCTCTCCTCTCCTCCCTGCTTCTTCCTCCTTTCCTTTATCTTCTCCTCTCCTCCCTCCTTTACCCGTATCTCCCTTTCTCCCTCCTTCTCTCCTCTCCTCCCTCCTTCTCTTTACAGTACGCCAAGTTTGTTTTCCCAGGATGGCAGGTCACCTCCGATTGGCTCGTTGGATTGGTTGGTTAGGTTGAGGTCAGGGTTAGAATGTCAGGATCAGCCAATCAGAGGCAGAGTAGGGCGGGTTCTTCGCCATAGTAGGAAAAATATATATATCTCTGTTACAGTTGAGTCTGTAGGAGTGTGTGTGTGTTGTTTTTCAGAAGTCTGACCATGTTCACATTTAGACTGGGTGTGGCTCACCACACACACACACGCACACGCACACGCACACGCACACGCACACACTTTACAGAATATTTTGTAGATGAGCCATGAAAGAGAGAGGAAGCAGATACACTCGCTCGCATTTCATTTAGACCACACACTGTTTTACTAGTGTGTGTGTGTGTGTATGCATGTGTGTGTGTGTCTATGTGTGTGGCGTCAGGCTAAAACGTGTCCTTTGGGACAAACTTTATGGATTTCGCTGTAAAACACGGTCAATAAGGAGAGAGGGTGAGAGAGAGACATAGAGGTAGAACAGAGAGAGATGAAGTCATTTCCCAAGGTGAGTCCTGATGATGCACAGACACACACACACACACACACACACACAAACACACACTGTGATAAACTCACTGTGTGTGTGTGCGTGTGTGTGTATGTGTGTGTGTGTGTGTGTGTGCGGTGGGTATACTAAGTATTTATCGGAGACTCCTGACCGAGAATGAAGAGTCATTTATCAGCTGGCAAGGACACACACACACACACACACACACACACAGTTAGAAAAATAAACCCACATGAGAAAAAACACGAACCTCGTCCCACCTGGATCTATTTCTGCTCCACTGTTCTGCTGGAAAAACAGCTCAATATAACACTGAAATCACTTCTTTCAGTCGGTGATTGCTATATAGTATATATATATATACATATATATGTATATATACAGTATATAAGGACTGTCAATCGATTCAAATAGTTAATCACGATTAATCGCAAATTAAAGGTATGGAATAGGGATGCTAATTTAGAATTTCTTTTTACCCCGTAACTGACCCTCGTTAACCGATTATTAACCGTTAACCAACAAGATTGCCGTGTCGCATGCAGCGGTGCGCCAGCTGCAAAACAGACAACTGAGTCCCCAGTTCACCCGTCCGGGAGAGTTACTGTAGACGCCACGATGCTGCGTGTATTGTCGAGGACACATGCAACCACTTTACCGCACCATTTAGTTTAGCTGCGAGGTTGTCAGCTGTGCATCTGCCCGGTGTAACATTAGCGAGTGTCCGACAAATCGTGTGTGTTCGTTTTGTGCTAGATTAGCAGCTGTAGCGTTGCTGATGTGTGTGTGTATGGCGGCTGCGGTGAGTGTGGGGTTGTCGGTGGCGTTAAAGCTGTGAACGTAGCTGTAGAAGTGTCTGTACAGTTTATTTGTTGGTGAAAAAATGCTACAACTCCTCAAGACGCGAGCCAACTTCCTGTATCTGTAACGCCGCCTCAGACTCTCTTAAGGTGGGCTGTTAAGGTGGACCAGCTATTCTCCTTTAAGTAACGAGTCGCTCCTCTGAGTTTTGCTCAGCTTTTTTTGCTTTTTCTTAATATTTCTTTTAACCGTTTAACCGATAGCGTTAATCAGTTAAAATTCTTAATGTGGGTTAACGGTTCATTATTAACATCCCTAGAATGGATTGACCGTAATGAATTAACGTAATGCTACAAGGTAAATTGCAGTTACTGTTGGAGATATTGAGTAGTGAGCGCGCATATGGAGGGGTTTTTGCAAATGATAGTTTTACAAATGAAATGACATTATTCTGATTTAAACATTTTATCTAGAAATAATTCAGGTGAGAGTAAATAACAGGCTTTCACAAACCATGTGGGGATCATACACACACACACACACACGCACACACACACACATAAAAGCCTTAGAAACTGCCTAAACACACACTCAGGTCCCAGGTGTTTAGAGGTGCCTCCTAAACACCTGCATTTATTACTGTGGCAGCTAAACCAGAGAGAGAGAGAGAGAGAGAGAGAGAGAGAGAGAGAGAGAGAGAGCGAGAGCGAGAGCGAGAGCGAGAGAGCGAGAGCGAGAGAGTGTGTGTTACCAGTCACTGCATTAAATAATTACAGGAAACACACACACACACACATGGGCAGGTCAAACAGTTAGGTAAACAGACTAAATCATTACTGAGCTCTCTGGCAGGTTCAAACCTGTTAGCACCACGACACACCAACGCTAACAACGCTAACAAACACACGAACGGTAATGAGACAAAAAGCTCCTCAGCACACACACACACACACACACACACACACACACCAGTCAGACCCTTTAAACCCCCTCACACCACATCAGGAATGTGGACTTCATGGTGGTTTTGCCTCCTTTTTGAAACATAAAGTTTTCTTCAGTATCAAAGCAAAATACAGTCAGAGTAGGAATATGTACCTGAACAACAACACGTCACAATTTGAGCGTTAAATTATTGTACATTTTCTGGATTATCACCAAAGAACCAAAGAATTTTGGACTGAAAGCGACTACCGGTCGCCAGTAAAACGTCCGCCTACAAAGTGCCGTACAAAAGTAAAACTACATTATTTCTATTCCATTGTCATATTTAATGTCTCTACTGAAATGTCCTGTGTTGAACAATAAAAATATTATAAATATGCATACTATTATAACTATTTACTTATTTATTTATTAAACATTTTGCCCGGCTGCTTCCCAGAGGAGCATAAATGGACATAAATGGAAGTTAGAAAAATCCATTGCTTCTCTTACTATGTTTAGTGTTATACACCGAGGCAAATTCCTGTAAACCTGATATTCTGTTAAAACTTCTTACATGCTGTGACAAAAAAAACAGTAAATCTTCCTGGAAAAATGAAAACATGTTTAAAAAATGTGTTTTCTCACCAGTCCTGCAAGACTTGAACTTAGCGTTCTTAAAACACAATTACCTATATGTAAACAGTCGGGAGACACATGGAGATTAATGGACTCCATATGGGTTCAGATATAAGGACATTTATTTATTCATACGGGTCCTGAACATATTTCCTGAACAGGTTTTTGACCAAATGCTGCTGTTAACGGAGACACAAACACCAGCTGCTGTTACAAACACCGCCTCACTGAATAACACAATACTACTGATTATTAGTTGTTCTTAGTGAGTTTAGTAACTAAACTGGTTAACAATAATCTCTCTTTATCTCAGCATTACGGAGAGTTACAGCTGGATGAGCTGCTGATAGCATTAGAGAGAGATGAGCCTCTTTCACACAGAGTAACTGGTAAATTACTGGGATAACCTTCCAGGTTCACACATGTACAACATTCAGGAACATTTCCATCTTGAGCCTTTCCACACGTCATTGCAATGCTGGGATAGATGGGGCTAATGCAACACGCCAACCGCCATAAAAGTCAACAGAAGAAGAAGAAGATGGGTTAAGGCCTGGTGTGCGATTTTAAGGCGGAAGATGTCTCTTATTATTTTCAGGAACATGTTTTTGTCTGATGCCGATCTTCTTGTATTCAATGTTCACTGGCGTGAATGCTAAACCGTAAATAAATCACGGATTCAAACACGTCATCAGCGGAGTCTTGTGATTGGTTCGCTCAGTTTCCCGTCAGACGTACGTAACCTTTTACATGCTTGTCCCTGCAGTGTTACTGCTTTCATTCCATCCCGTTTGCACGCAAAGGCGTATAAATGCCACGATAATGCGCAAGGCGTTTAGCGTGCAATAAGTACGCCTTTCTTGGTTTCCGCGTGTCTTTTGTACGCCGTGTATCCTGCACTGACTGCAGTGTAAACACATCCACGTATAATATGTGGACAAGACTTTAGATGACTGGCTAACAGCGATAGTACCGTCTTCAGAGCCGACTAGTTTAATGATGTTACCCGTTAGCGTTAGCATTTAGCATCGCTTTTATATAAACTGTGTGATCTGTTTTAGATGTTTTTTATAAATGACATTTAACCAGAACTAAACTACAGGAGTGGAAAGATTCACATCTGCTGCTTTAATGATGAAGTTATATAACTAATTATATACAGTAAGTCGGCAGCAGCAGCAGCCAGAGACTGAAACTAGTGACAGCAGAGTCTAACTTCATCACAGGAGCTGATCCCACATCTGCTTTCAACTAAAACATCTGGAAACACTCTATCACACACACTCACTCACACACACACTCACACTCACACACTGTACTGTAAATTGACGTTTTAACATGTCATTGACTCCTGCCCGCCAAACCAGCCCTCCTCAACACACACACACACTCACACACACACGCACACACGCACACACACACACACACACACACACACAATGGTTGAATTACACCTTTATGGAAACAAAATCATATTACACACACACACACACACACACACACACAGAATACATAAACAGGCAAACAGATGCATGTAAGCACAAAAACATAACCCGAGGCGAATCAATAAACACACACACACACACACACACACACACTGTGCAGCCTCTCAGTCACCCGTAGAGTACAATGCCTTGACTTGCCAGACAGAACCATCAACCCATTTTAACTGTGAGCCCCTGGCGCTGTGACACACAGACACACACACACGCACACACGCACACACACACAGACATTGATGGGATTTATGGGCAGCTGGTCGGCCCCTGACAGCAGCAGCTCGTCCAGGAGGAGACATAAATCTACACCCAGGCTTCAGACTCGGCCTGTTCTCCCTGATCCATTTAGAGCCTATTAGACGGAGGGAGGGTGGCGGTGGCGGTGGCGGTGGCGGTGGCGGTCAGGGCGGGAAGGGGGGGTCACCAGACAATTGTTACGCCCTATTAGATTCTGTCCCAGACAATGACACGAGCTCTGTGACTATAACCCAGAACAAAACAACAACCAGAGATAGAGATGAAGCGTTTGAGGTAGGGGTGTCAAAGTTGACGCATCATTCGTTTTAACGCCACTAATTTTTTAATGCAACTTGTGATTTTTAGGTTGTAGCTGCTTTAAAGCTAAAGTGAAGATACTGGTATCATATGAAACTAAAAAACCTAATGAATCCATTGGTACCAACCATGTCATACTAGCTTGTCGTGAAGGAGGTTAAATAACGCTTCAAATGTGCGCTACATTTTGGGAATAACTGGCATGGCTATTTTCAAAGGGGTCCCTTGACCTCTGACCTCCAGATATGTGAATGTAAATGGGTTCTATGGGTACCCACGAGTCTCCCCTTTACAGACATGCCCACTTTATGATAATCACATGCAGTTTGGGGCAAGTCATAGTCAAGTCAGCACACTGACAGCTGTTGTTGCCTGTTGGGCTGCAGTTTGCCATGTTCTGATTTGAGCATATTTTTGATGCTAAATGCAGTACCTGTGAGGGTTTCTGGACAATATCTGTCATTGTTTTGTGTTGTTAATTGATTTCCAATAATAAATGTTGATAAGAGTATTAAATACTTGACAAATCTTCCTTTAAGGTACATTTTGAACTGATAAAAAATGTGTGATTAGTCACAATTAAATATTTTAATTGACTGACAGCCCAGGAAAACACACTAAAGTATGTCGACAGGGTTTTTCTTTCATCTTTACTACTGCTGCTGTCTAAACAGAGTAAGATACAAGTTTTTTTGGAAACAAGACGGCAGCAAGCCACACATGAGGAGGGAGAAGAATCAATAAACATGCAAAAAAGTAATGGAAGTGAAATGTCCTCTCCTTCTCCAAACTATGTGTGTGTTTATTTTGCTTGCTGTTGTTTATTTGCAGGAGGAAAGAGGCAGGAATAGACCGGGTGCCGCTGCTGCACATGCTCAGTAACGCACAGGTTCACAGATCTGATCACGTCTGTGAAGCAAACGTCTGATTCTGGCCTGAGTGACTTTGCTTAACCTGAAAGTGACTCAACGGTGATGTCACTGACACATACTGGATGTTTTTTGCAAGTAACTCGAACGCACACTTGTTGGATTAGGAAGGAGGGGTGGGATTTCTATGTTGTCACGGCAACCGGCAATCGTCTCTAATCTAATTTACAGCCAATCAAAACAAAAACACCAGCTGGTCCTTAACTCAGCGTGTGAGCTCACGAATGTGTGTGTGTACATTTCTGCGTTGGCATATACAGTACATATGTATGTGTGTGTGTGTGTGTGTGTGTGTGTGGTGAGCCCAGGTGTGACGCATCCTCCTCCAATCACACACCAATCAACCTCAGTTAATATCCAGCCACGAAATATCGGCTAATTTAGGTGTGTGTGTGTGTGTGTGTGTGTGTGTGTATGTGTGTGTGTGTGTGTGTGTGTGTGTGTACACACCACTGCTACAGCAATATAAACTGTTTACTTTAGCAAATTCACACTTTAATTCCTCCTAACAACATTCAACCAATCAATGGCCTCGCTCCGCTGAGAGTGATGTGATTGGCTGGGAGCCCGCCGCGATAATTAACCACAGAGTTCGGTTCAATGTCTCACAAAGTCTCCACAAAGAAACACAACGAGGTCAGACGCCACTGGAGGGAACATCAACAGCCAATCGGCTTCTAGATTGATTTCCATTGGTTGAATTCTATGAAAATCAACCTGAAGAGAGTCAAACGTTTATGAGCAAATATGTCGTCAACTTCTTTTGTTTTGTGAAGCGTAAATAAACGCTTCAGGTGGCGGTTTATGGCAAGCCGTTTTGACATAGTCAAGCTTAACTATTAAATGTTAAAACTCGCCATAGGTTACGTCCGTGAGACGGAGAGAGAGCTGCAGAGATGAACATGAAGAGGAATCTGTTGGTGAGACGAGTAAAAAACGTGTCTGAAATGCTTTCGGTGTAGACGGGCTGTTAGTCTGACCAGGCTCTTATTTGTCCCAGCGTCCCTGAAAGCACCGCGTTTTCAAGAGTCTCCGAAGCAGCTCCACACAACGAGAACATATTAAACAGACGAGGTCATAAAAATACTGTTTTCTTTGTTGATGAGAACTGAAGGTACAACATGTTCCTCCAGTCGTCTGTTTAAATAAAAGCATCTCCCATCATGTATTTATCAGGCTGAAGTGACCTGGACCTGCAGCACACGGGAGGAAAATGTTTTATTTAAAAAAAGAAAGAACAGGAAATTGAACGTCCAGACGCTGACTCATCCTGATCACTTCATTTCCATTATGAACTCAGAGAGACAAACCTGCAAAAACAACAGGCTAATAGTTGTTGAGATATTTCAGTCTGAACCGACTGACATTTACATCCACAGAACTGCCGGAGCTGCTGTCTGCTCACAAGTATAATATCAACACTAAAAAACAGAACAGAATAGGTTGTTCTTATGTTCTGTAACCAGCGTTTGTTAATTAAGATGATCACACATTAACTTTAGTGAAATATTAGTAACTAACACTAGTCGAAATATTTCAAATCCAGCGAGAAATTACCGAGACGCTGTGTCGTGAAAGCCTATCAGCGTTCTCTCCTCCTGTCGTCACTGACGTTGTTGAATCAGAAATGGAGGAATAAATCTTGTATCTGTCTGTTGTCACCCAGAGCTACAATAGTACATCATATCTGTACAAAGACCAGACCAAACTCTGTGTAAAAAGGTATGTGTATAAACCACAGACTGTCTGTGGTAGAAACAACAACATCGCTGCCGTATTTATGCCTAGATGACTTTATGTTGAGTGTTGATGGAGCAGCTGCATAGCCTGCCACTGATCGATCCAAACTCCATTCAGAAAACAAGCAATTTAAAAGTTGTTTGCTTGACGTCTTGCAGACAGACCTGACAAAGCATGAATTCTGATTTTGTACAAATCAGCATCATTATGTAGTTATATCTGCATCATCTTGATCTGTTTATTGCAATTAAATCACAAAATCTGTTTATTTTTGGTTCATACCGTAGTAGCAACGTGTGGCTTGAGTAGAGAAGGAAAGAGACAAAACTGTTTTTTGACAACAGCCGCTGCCGCCATTTTGGACTGAAAACGCTTATTATATTTATAATATTTTATTGTTCAACACAGGGCAATTCAGTAGAATATGACAATAGAATAGAAATAATTTTGTTTTACTTTTATAAGGCACTTTGTAGGTGGACTTTTTACTGGCGTCCTGTAGTCGCTTTCAGTCAAAAATGGCAGAAGTGTATCTCTGCTGTTGGGCGCTGGTGTTGCAATGGAACGAACAATTGACTTTCAATTCTAGCAATACAAGTTCTTTGGATACAGTCAGTGCAATGGCACTGTATGTGAATACAGCTCGCCGCCGGGTGATGTTAGGAACCCAGACACGGCAGCGTTTGGTTTTCTGACATATCTGGGGACTTTCACGACATGTACAAAGCAGCAACAGGGATTATTTCTTCCATTGTTGATGGAGGAAATGGTGGAAAGAAAAGTTGTTGGTATCTATGGAGACAAGCTCCTTCTCCTCTCCGGTGCGTCTAGAGCAAATTAACACAAATGATACCGGTCCAACTCACGCGAGTAAAGCGAGATGAAAATTTGCTTGGCTCTTGATGTGAACGCAGCATAATGTGCATGATTTTATGGATGAATAAACCGAACCTCAAATCAAATAATTCTTCTAACTAACAGTCTGTTTTTTGCAGGTGAAAAGGTAAAAAGAACGAAGGGTTAAATGTTCTCTCCGCAGGTGAGACGCAGGTGCAGCCGTCTCACGACGATATCAAAACAAAAGTTAATCAATAATCCCGTCTTCATTTGGGAAAGCAGCTAACTAAACGCTGCTCCACTTCACTGAGGTTTGGTTGGTCTCCAGATCTCAGCAGTAAAAGAGAGGAACAGGTGCAGGCGTCTCCTAATAATAATCATCTATATGAATCTAAATCAACAGATTAATTTCCCCTCTCTGGCTGTGAGGATCCGTCCCCCGCTCGCTGCCGGAGAAAGAAAAAAAAAGCAGAAAATGATGTTTGGAGGAAGAGAGAAGCAGGTGCAGGCGGCTCGGTTACAAACAGACATTACTGTTATTAGAATAAAAGCTTCAATTCCCCGTCGTCTCATTAGCCAATAATGGCTCCGTTCCCTCTGAATGCCACAGCTGATTGGCTGACTCATCTCCGCTAATTCACTTTGTGCTAATGGAAAAGAGGAGCAGGAGGAGGTGGAGGAGGAGGAGGAGGAGGAAGCGTTCTTTTATATTAAAAAAAGAACGCAGGAAAAGAAAAGAAAAAGCTTTCAGTTTGTCGAAATCTGCAGAGAAAAACAATATTTTATAATTTGTTGCCGTCGGCGTCCTGCCAGCTGGAGCGAGCAGCACTAGCAGAGCCAGCAGCATCAGCAACAGTTGCTATAGTAACAGCACACATCAAAGTAGTGCTGTAGTATTTCAGCCTGATGACCAGGGGGGTACTCCAGATTCAGTATCAGGCCCACAGAGAAACCACATGACATGAGCACAACAAGAGCTGTGATTGGTCAGTTTGGGCTGTTAGTGGTTTCTGATGCTGGAGGAGGTTTTCACCAACACACATCCATAAGTACATTTACTCTATACCACATGTTTGGTGTTGTAGTGTTGATATCAACTGGAGAAACTATGAATTAAAACCTACACTGACGGTATCTACAACCGGACCGGTCCGATCCCTCAGACTTGTTTGCCTCCGAGGATTTCAATTCCTTTCATCAATGCCGGCATGTTTTTCTGACAGTCACACATTGCAAAAACTCATGACGTCAAACTCTGCGTCTACGCTGCTGGAAACCTGCAACGAGACGGAGTCACGGCGGGGAGGAAGAAATGTTTCAAAACTAGGGGTGGGAAAAAAGTTGATTCACTTATGTACCACAATTTTTTTTTTTTTTGTTTTTACGATTTTGAAATTAATTTTTAATGCCAGAATTGATATATTTGCTTAATTTGAGTCTATGACAGTCGTGTGACTGTCCCCGTGGTCTCTCAATAAACAGTCGTAGAGATGTCTGTACAGGAGAACCTGCTCGGCCAAACTTCCCTCGAAAGCGTCCATGTTGAAATGAAAAGCGCCGCAGCGCGCGCAGTCGGCACATAGTTACAAAAATCCAGAGGTGCACGACAAACCACCGCGATACAACTTGCAGAGCCTTCGTCCACGACGCGAAAGCCGCGATTACGCAATTCATTCACGTCGGCTTCACTAAGGTAGCTTCACCTAACTAACCCAGCACTTCCGTTACCAAGGTCATGCAAGCAGGCTCAGCAGATGTTCCTTTGACTTAGAAAAATTGTTTATTTTATCCGTCAGTTTTACATTTGTTGTCTAAGTCGTATCCCTTTAAAAAAAGGAGCGTTATAAGTTGTTAGGCAGACTCAGGGAACTTTTAAGTTATTATTTAAGAGCAACTCTCCATTTTTTAGGATTTCAGCTGAGATAAAAACAGAGACCTCGTCAGGGTTATCGTCTCAAACTTGACAAACTTCCCCCGAAACCACAGAAGAAGAAGAAGAAGAAGAAGAAGAACAGCAGTTTCAACCACTAACTGATGTAAATCAGTGGAATCACTCGCACCTACACAGGTTAGAGTTCACCAGACCTGCAGAGACCAGGTCAGAACTGAAACATGGAGGACCGTGACATCACAACCTCACCGAGGGACCCGGCTAACGCTGAGCTCTGATTGGACGGCTGACTCCTGAGTGTGTGTGTTTGATGGGAGGTGAGGTCAGTGCAGCATGTCTCCTCTCTCCCCTCAGGCCTGTTTGTTCTGGACGCAGATCAGAGAGCTTCTGACACACACAGACACACACACAAACACGCGCACACACACACACACACACACACACACACACACACACACACACACACACACACACACACACACACACACCCATCCTCCGGGGACGTCCCCTCCAGCTTCCTGTCGCCCCGTTCTCTCCTTACATACTGATGACATCACCCTCTCTGACCCAATCAGCTGTCAGATCAGCTGATACAAGAACAACACCGATAGATAGGAAATACATTACTACTGTTGCCATGGCAACTACTACTGCAAGAACTGCCACTTTAACTACTGCTGCTAGTATTACTGCACCTTCTTCTACATGTACTGACGATACTTTATAAAACCTGATACTACTGATACTACTGATACTACAACTGATGAGAAAAGCCTGTGTGGTGGCCAGTGCTGCATTTTAATACAAATTTGAGGTACTTTTACTTTCTTCTCATGCTCCTTTATGGCTCTGCTCCACCAAAACTCAGAGGAAATATCGTACTTTTAACTCCTTTCAACTAACTTGATATCTTTTCATCTTCTTCACTTGTTTGTTCTCATTTTTGTCGTCACGTTTCACTCATAAAAACCTAAAACATCTATTTTTCTTCCATCCATCCCTCTCTTTCTCTCTGCATCTAACTCTCATGACTCCTGGGAGCAGAGGTCAGAGGTCAGCTGGTTCGCAAACTTAAACATGCCTCATAAAGTAAACATGACGTCTGCAGTGTTTACATCATGATGTATGGATGCTCAGACTTTTCACATGTTAAATACATCAGTGTGACCGTCACAAGATTAATATTGTTGACTACACAGCGACGGTGATGGATGATATCCGTGCAGGTTGATTCTCATAGAAGTGAACAGAAAAGGCAGAGGCAGTCTGGAGGCTGAGAGCCGGTATTTAAAAGCCAGACTGGTGTCATGTAGGCAGGTTTCACTGTGAAGCTTCCAGAGAGACTTCAGGCTGCCAGCTCAGTGTCGACAGTCAGAGCTGATGTGATTATGTTGTTAGAGGAGGCAGACTGGGCCCCAGTCCCAACAACACTCAGCCCGCTGCTGGGAAACACACTGGAGAACACGTACCACCTTAAACCAGTCCAAAATCTAAACAATATACCACCTTAAACCAGTCCAAAATCTAAACAATATACACCCTTAAACCAGTCAAAAATCTAAACAATATACACCTTTAAACCAGTACAAAATCTATACAAGAAACACCCTTAAACCAGTCCAAAATGTCACACATATACACCCTCAAACCAGTCCAAAATCTGACACATATGCACCCTTTAACCACTCTAAAATCTGATACATACAGTATACCACATTAAACCAGTCCAAAATGTGATACATATACCCCCTTAAACACCTGTTAGACGCCCATGCAGAACTCCCTTTACGTTTCAATGCAAACAAAATGAGGGTGGAGCTGCAGTTAAAAAAAGGTTTAAACCTTTTAAAGTGTATTTTTTTTAGCTGGATTTAGCTCCATCTCAACCCGCTGAGGTTTCTCTGTGTGTGGTCGCACAAACTAAACGTCCCTGTGTGGCTTTCTGTTCCACCAGAGCTGCTTCAGGTTTCACGTCCACATCCACTTCCTGTTTGGTCCTCAGACCACCACAGTTAGACTGGTTTTAATATAATGAGCGGTTTTCTTCATACTAACTGGACAGAACCGACAGAACCAACAGAACCAACGTTTCTCCTCTGGTTGGAGGAAATCAATATTTGTTCTGATGGTAAAGACTAACCTTTAGAGAGCAGGTGAGGTCAACGCAGTAATATGAACCTTATCTTTGTTTCATACATATACTGTATGTATACGTATATGCAGTCATGGGTACATTGTGTTTTCAGGGTCTGTGAAGTTGTGACCACTGGAGGTAAATAAACTCTGCAGGAGTTTTACCCTGATTTAAATGCCAGAAAAAAATGCATCTGGAAAAATACAACAAACGAGACTCTTTTCTTATTTTTCTGAGTCTGAATGATGAAGAACTGTAGCACAAGCAGGACTGTAGCCAGGATTTTACAACCAGCATCCTCAGACAGATCAAAAAGAAATACACCACTTGGATATTTCATATTTTTTTAGTCAGTTGCACACCATATTTTTTATTTTATTTACCAAAATGAAGATCTAAATGTTATTTCAAAGCTTTCTTCACACTGCTGGGAACAAGGAACATGTTCCACTCACGTTTTAAAAATCATATTTTGGCTTGATGTTCTCACTGAAGTTAACACCATCATGATTAGCAAGCAGCAGGATGAAAACATGGCAAGTATTTCTTCATAAGAGGAGTAAAAAGCAGAAAACCCAGAGATGAGTTCAAACTCGTGGACGCAGCAGAGAGAGAGAGAGAGAGAGAGGACAGGAGGGAGATGGACGGAGAGGAAAACAGTGTGACAGACGGAGATAAAGTCAACAGAGAGTTTGAGTTACGACTTGTTGTTGTTTCTGCTGTCAGAACACACAGCGAGCAGCAGCAGAGTCTCCATGTAGAATGAATCAGGACCGCGGCGTCCCTGTGGAGGGTCGGCGCGTCTCAACACTCAGATTTATGGCCTTTTTCCTGCCTCACCAGAAACGGGGGGGGGGGGGGGGGGGCTGATAGTGTCAGGGTTTCAGGTTCAACTCCATGTTACCCAGAGCAAGGCACCATAACACCTTTTTAGACTCATGTTAAGGGAATAGTTAAACACTTTTGTTTCTGTCTGTCTGTTACGTACAGAGCTGGAGTCAGGACGTGGTTATAAAGCCTGGAGGGGGAAACAGCTAGCCGGACTCTGTCCTGAGTTTAACACATACCAACACCTCTAGAGATAACGTTTAATTAACATGTGACATCTTGTTGGTTTAATCCCAACACACGGCACTAAAACATGATGTGGATCAGCATGGGTTTTGATATGAATGATTATTAAAAAAGTATTTTTTATGAGGTCAGGATTTTAAAAAAATGCAGATTTGTCTTAATTTTCTAGAATCAAGTATAATACGTTCAATAAACTGCCAATTTGTTCTCTTTGGCAGCACCTATGTGCGATAAACCGGTAAATGCATGTGTGTATTTGGATCTCAGTTTGACTTGTTTTTGAAGTTCCGTCATCTGTAGTCATCTCTCTTTTGTTTGTTTGTTCTGCTATAATAACCGTGTCGTCATCCTGTAGTAAACAGCGTCACTGCTTGTGATTTTTTTTCCCAGAATGTCGCCACCAACATCCAGTTCATAATACTGCCAATGTAAGGGCTTTCATCAGTGGGCTATAGGCTCAATCCCCATTGTGTTACCTCATTTAGCGATAGATAACAGACATTTATTCAAATGAAAATCTTCCAGATTATTTCTTTAATATTTTTCCTACGTCTAGTTACTACAATACAGCTCTTTCAAATCATTTAATTGATTCAGTGGAATTAGAAGACAGAATCAAGAGTATCAAATGCATACTTAAAAATCATTAACACCGCATTCCATTAGATTGCACTGCACCTACTGTAGGTTCAGTTTTCAATCCATCCATCGGCTGACACTCGACGTGTATAAAAGGTGTTTCATTTTCCAGACTGGTTTTTAAGGTTTAAGTCCGTCGTGAAGACCTTACTTCAAAAGTTCTTGACACAATAGGTGTTGCATAAACAGGATATTAAGTCTTTTGCATACAGAGGTCTGCAGAGTGGACTCAGTCTCATGTCTCTCTCCTCGCCTTCTTCTTCTTTGCCGGCTTGGCTCTCCTCAGGTTTTTTGTTTTGAGTGGATGTACAGACAACTATCACTGATTACTGTGAGACTGAAGGAAACCGATGACTCTCTAAGTGGATTTAAGGACGTTTCATCTGGATGGACGAAGGAAAGGAGAGCACACGATGTTTGACACAAATCAGATTTCTCTAATTGCTCCCCTGATTGTGGAAACCTGGTTTCTCATATACCTACATGTTGTTTCAGAAATCAGATTACTGCAGGAAGCCAACAGTCCCCTGTTAGTTAATTACACTGAGAGTAAACTGTAAACTACAGTGGGAACATGTGAGACCACTTCACCTGACTGACATTATTAACACTGTTTCAGCAAAAACACGTCTCGAAGGCTGAAATCTGAGGAAAAAAAACCTGACTTGAAAACATGAAGGTTTTTTTTGAAGCGGAGAGCAGTTTGTACTGTTAATCAAGTTTGAAGGTTGTGTCTGTCTGTCTGTCTACTATGATGAAGTGAAAGGTCATGTTTGTCTCCACAGATCAGTTTCAGTCCAGGAATCAGAAGATTAGATCAGAGATAAAGATAAATAAACACATAAAGAACTGAGGAGGATCTGACATTTACTGAAGGTTTCTCTTTCTACTGACGCTCTGAAGGCACCGCATTAAAAACTGCTACTGTTCTCTTTCTTTATCTTTCCACTGAGTCTCTCTCTGTGTGCGTGCTGCATTTCTGTTGACAGAGCGTCTCTGCTTTTAGTCTCTCGCCAAATTACCAATTAACCCCCGTCTCCTTAATTAGATTCATTAGAGGCTGGAGCTCCGGTCCCAGTGAGAGCCAATCACAGCCGCCCAGCTACAAACACTGGAATGCTTTAACGTTTACTGACCTGGAACCAGTCGGTCAGATTAATAAACTGTGTGGTTAAATGTGAAAACACGAGTGAAGAACTGACATCAACAAACACAGTAAATTACTACAAAATAAAGCAGGAGAAAAAGCAACGCAACATCGACTTTGACGGACTATTACGTGTCAAGTCTTTCAAGTGCATGTTGATATTTATTATTATTATGAAACTAATGATTTTTCCCATTATCAATTAATATCTCGATATACGTTAACTCATGTTTATTTAAATTTCTTTTAAGATATTTTTTTAATACTTTTTTTTTCGAGGTTGTTTACATATATGCAATTAACAGTTCGTAATTACAATAGTTTATAAACCAATTTTTAAGTAATTGAGCTTAGAAACAAACAAAATTAGTACACAAGAGAAAATAACATCACCATTCAAAATTTAAATAAAATAATAAAATAAAAAAATAGAATAGAATAAAACAAATTAATAATCATAATACAAAGAGAGGAAAAAAAGAAATAATAATAATAATAAATTAAATAAATAAATAAGTTAATAAAAAATAGATATATGTTAACTCATGTTTAAACTGTGTTTACTTTAAACAGTCAAACATCTCTAGTGTCCATATGAATTATGACTCTCGTTTGTCAGGAAGCAGCTTGATGTTGTTTCAGAAACAATCCTCATTCATTTCAGTGGATCTGTTAATGCAGAAGAGGCCAATACGGCTCAAATTCTGTCGCAACATGACGCCATCTGGCAAGACGCTGCGTCGGCCAATCAAATACATGCAAGCACACATTCCCGGTGGATGAATCTGTAGCGTGAATGCTGTATTTCTACCGTTTACATCCTGATTGTTACAGTTGTCTCTGTGATGACTTCCCGTAAACCTTCAAACTCACAGATCCGTTACTCAAACTGGACTTCATATCCCACAAGTGCCAAAACTCAGCATGCTATACTGATCATCAGCTCCAGGCCGATTTAATTTAATTTAATAGAGATCTTCATCAAATAACCATCACAAAGCAGAATATATGGACAAAACTCAAAAACTCAGTCACTATATAAGGCATGAGTCACATGAATCATCTAGAGGAAACAATTATCATAGTCACTACTAAAAAATGATGATTCTCAGGCAAGTTATTACCTCCGCAAAGGCCCAAGGCCCGAAAGGCCTAGGAAGGGGGGTGGACGACTGTAGATTCAGCGTTTTTTCACATTAAACTCTGTGAAATTCCAGTTGAGTTCAACCAAAGCACACTTGGTGATTGTTGGAAAGAGTAACGACGACGGTTTAGGTGAGTTTTATTTTGTTTCTGTCCAGTTTGAATGAAGTGTTTTATGATGCTCCGCTACGTACAGCTGATCTCAACATAAACAAACGGGGGCAAACGTACTTATTTCTATGATTTCTAAGTAAGGTGGTCAATACATTAAAATACAAATTTTGTATCTGTTCAAAATGTACCTTAAAGAAAGATTTATCAAGTATTTAAAACTCTTATCAGCATCAATAATTGGAAAATATCTTGAGGTCAGAGGTCAAGGAAACCCTTTGAAAATGGCCATGACAGTTTTTCCCTCACCAAAATTTAGCTTAAGTTTGGGGCTGTTATTTAGCCTCCTTCCCGACAAGCTAGTATGACACGGTTAGCCTGCTACAACCTCTGAAAGATCGATTGTGTTGAAGCATTAAAGAAATTAGTGGATTTAAAACATTTTGCGGTATTATCGCGTTAACTTCGACTGCCCTAATTTTGACAGAAATTAACTGAAACCAATTGCAGAACAGAAGAAAAAGAAGAAAATCCATCTATCAGCTGATAAATGATAATTTTCTCTTTAAAAAAACCAAAACATTTTTAACTCCATAAGGCAACAGCTTGGTGCACCTTTTCCACATCTTATATCGTCCTCTTTTGGCATATGTGTTGTACCTTATTGTTTTGATACCACTGGTTACGGGTTTTAGTTTTCTCATTATTTGGTCTTTATGTTTTGTTCTTCTGTATTTTAATGTATTGTATCTGTGCAAGCACTTTGTGACTATGTTTTCAAAGGTGCTATACAAATAAAGATGATTATTTGTAATCTAAAAGCTGGAACATGTTGGTGCTGCTGTGCTTTCAGTCTTCACTAAATCTCCACCTGATGTGGATGTTGAGACGTTCAGAGCCCTCAGGCAGCTTGTAAACCTCTCGTCTATTTCTAAACGTCTGGTTGGCTGCCGAAGCGGCGGAGAGCGTTTGTTGGACTCAGAGAGCAGAGGAGGAAGAAGAGGAGGAGGATGATGAAGAGGAGGAGGAGGAGGCTCCGCTAAACATAGAGCAAGTGTTTCTCCGCCAACATCTACAATCGTCGATTTTCACCAATCTGTTGAGCACACAGACGACTCCTCCGGCTCTTCCTCCTCCCTCCGCCGCTCTCTCAGGTCAGCTTCCAGAGGAAGATCTCTCCCCGTGTGGAGGAATATTAAAGCAGCAGCTGTGTGGGAGGAGAGGTG
Source organism: Sebastes fasciatus (assembly GCF_043250625.1). NCBI lineage: Eukaryota > Metazoa > Chordata > Actinopteri > Perciformes > Sebastidae > Sebastes > Sebastes fasciatus. The sequence goes on along the minus strand of NC_133802.1, from coordinate 29,782,896 downwards.
AACGGGGTGAACGCCGAGAGGATCGTTCGCATCACCCAGCCTCCACTTTCACTTTTCAGCCAATTAAAATTCATCCTGGAAATGGAGATGATTGTGTGGTCAACTGTGGAAGAGAGGCATCTTTTCATTTTTAACGATGATGTAAATGAATGATTAGCATTTACTCATCCAAAAAGTAAGATTAATTTAGGATCAATGATTTAGATCGCTGACTGTCGAGTTTCATTCAAATAATAATGAGGAAGGAAGGCAACTTTGTGCTTCTTATCGATGAGGAAATTATTATCATTTATATATTTAACATTAACATCTTTGCCTGATGGCTCGAGAGTTAAATCAAGATGTTATCTTGTCCTCCTGAGAACGTGAGTATCTACGGACATATTTGTTCAGATTTCTCGTCCTAAACTAAAGTATTAGTGTTTCGACTTGACGAACCAGCAAAGGCATCGATCACCTGGCTGTTAATTTCCTTAAAAAAACTGTGGGAAATGTGAGAAATAATCCATGCAGTTGATAAATCTGTCTTTATTTTGGATCGATAAAGGTTAGTTTCAAAGTTTCTAGGGAGTTTCCAGAGACCCCTGATTTGCATAAAGTAGCCTAGACCTCAACTTTATGCAAATGAGGAGCGGCCAACGTGACGGCCGGTTTGTCTCCCAAATCGCGGCGCCACGCTACCAGAATGCATCGCACAGCTGCTTACATAGACAATGGATGGGAAGTGTAGAAAGGTCGGAGGCTGGGGTAACGTACCTTCAGTCCTGTGAGTCAGATGAGTCACTAATCAGTGAAGTTATCATCAACCACATACCCGTTTCCTAACACTAACTAAGTGGTTGCGTTGCCTAAACCAAACTTCCTGTGAAAACAGCGGTTTATTTTGAAAGGACACTATGCATGTAGCAAGCATATACTGACACGCCGTCCCCGGGCCGTCCAAAAGTAACGCTAGAGGGCTACCCCGTGCGTCTGTCTCCGATGCCGAGGGGCGCTGACCAAGCGGCGGTAGTTGACGAGTTGGGAGTGAAGCCCGGGCCACACAGCGCGCATCATGCTCGCGTGACGGCAACGTCGCGTGTTGTTTTTTATTTCGGCGTCCATGTTAACAGGTTAGAGTGGACACACTGCCCGCATGAGACGCACGTCACACGCGCGTCAGACGCACGTCAGACGTGCGTCTATTTTATAGAATAGAAGGCTCGCCTATTTTTCACGCTTGCCGCTTACCTCTCGGCTGCGTCTCCCAGCAGCAACAGACAGTGAAGGTGATCTATTGACAGTATATGAGCAAGATTACTACAGTTTCCATGTCTAGACATCTGTAGAATGTCACTGACCATCAATATTTTACACTTCCTATCTAGATTTCAAAATAAAAGTCCTCTAGCGTTTTTAGTGCACAGAATCATTCATTCATTAACACAATGCTTTTATTCTGAAATACTCTAAATAAAGCAGTTGTCTGCTTGCAGGTTTCCATCAAGTTAATATAGTACAGGCTTTTAATTATGTAAACACTGTAGTAGTCATAGCAGAAACCCTACATATGCTATACATATAATAGACTGGGTTAATAGGTTATAAGAACATCAGGTGATAGTTGGCAGTATTTTTCCGATGCGCTCTCTCTCTCTCTCGCTCTCTCTCTCTCTCTCTCTCTCTCTCTCAACAAACACCACGTAACTTTATTGTTCTTTCTTTATTGTTCTTTCTTTTTATTATTTAATAATAATTTTCGTTTTCTAAAGGTTAACAAATAACGAAACTGTTTATTTTGCTTTGTTTTATAATAATAAAAAAAAAACACTTTACTTATATTTATCATTCTGAAATACTTCAGGTGTTTTTCTCCATCAAGGCGCAGTTCAGCAACAAGGTGGTGAAAAGCTCCAAGTTGCCTGAGATGTCGGAACATCAGCATTTATAATGTAAATTGCTGTCCCGCCCCAGATGTAAATTAAGTCCTTTTCGATAAAAGGAAACCTGGAATGCTGTAGAACAGGAACCCAAAACCCCCTGGAAATGTTGTTTAAAACTGTGCCAGTCAAAGTGAAGAGGGATTGCTGTAGGCTCTCTCTTACTACTAATGTATTTATTTATTTTTTTTTATTAATATATAGCCCACAGAAATCCCTCTTCACTGTCAATGAAGAGGGATTTATATATATATATATATATAGCCCATAGAAATCCCTCCTCATTGTATATATATAAATCCCTCTTCACTGACAGAAAAGAGGGATTTATATGGGCTATATATTAATATTTATGTATGAATTTATTTGCTTGTTTTTAATAATATTTACAAATTACCACACAGTTCTTACCCTTTTTTGTCTTAAATAAATATAAATCACATTTATTATGAAGTTAAATGGCCATTAAAAGGCAAACTCTATGTAGAAAGAAAGGGCTGTCAGCAACAGCAAAAACACAGCTGACAGGTAGCTCCGGGACGCTCCCGAGACGTGGGTAACTCGCGTCTAGTGTGAACACCCTAGGTGGGCATGACGCGGCCACGACGTGACGCTGCCGTCATGCGAGCATGATGCGCGCTGTGTGGCCCCGGCGTGAGAATGTGTTGAAATATGAGTCTATGATCAGGTTTTCTGATTAAAACTCACGACTGAACATGTTCCACCTCACATCTTTGAGTTTGTCGGGGCAGCTTCGTGCAGCTATGACTCATTAAAGTTTTTAAACCTCCAGAGAGGACAGAGTCTGTCCTGCAGTCTTTAACCGACTCTGAAGGAGACAAGAAGACAGAAACATTCTGCTGCTAAGAGGGACATTTCTCTGACAGCAGCAGCAGACAGGCGATGAACCGAAGCCGCCCGACACCACGGGGACAACGTCACAGCTTCAGAGCAGACTGAGAACACGTACAACTGATCCTGCATCAGTCCTGGATCCTCTACTCCTCTCTGGACATGAACACACTGTGTTTGCTGTGTTATGAAATCAAAACAAGGTTCAGCTTATTTTCAGCTCCAGATAACAATAAGAGTAATAATAAGAGCTGCAGGCAGCAGAGAGCTGGTGTTTCATAAGCAGCAGAAAATATGAAACATTTATCAGATACCTGCTGCTTATTATTATTAATATTATTATTACTGTCTGTACATGTGGTTCTTTACAGGAATCTGACTTCTCTCTCCTGCAGTGCTGGAAAGTAACTAAGTACATTTACTCAAGAACTGTACTTAGAGTACAACTTTGAGGTACCTGCAGAGTCTGAAATTAGCACCCGCCATCCGCCAAATGCAGGTAAATAGTTGGCAGTGGCGAGTAAAACCATCAGGCCATCCGCCACTTTGGCAGGCAGGTAAAACACTAGAGATGAGAATAGAGAACCGCTTCCTATTTGTCTGATTCCTTGGCATCTCATGTCTCTGTGTCTATCGATTCCTCCTTTGATGCTTTCCAACAGTTACGCATGCACAATGACGCATACGCACGCTGTTTCATGTTTCAGTTTGTTTGGGACCGGAGAGAAAACAAAGGGCTCAAAAGCATGACGCTGCTACTAAACCTGAGGGGACGCACCCTCTTTTTTCCTTGATAATGCAACACTGAACAACAAATCAGTGTTGAAATCAACAGGAGGAGAGTTAGTAACGTTATCTGTTAGAGGCATGTGGGCAGAACAGTCCTGCTTGGTTAAATAACGGACCTACTAACGTTAACGGAGGTGCTATTGAGTTACATTATGAGGCGTTCAAGCTCTGCTCAGTGAAATGAATATTGGGCGAAGGTAAAGTACAGTACAGTAATATGTACAGTACCCTCCCGCCCCCTAAAAATAGGGCTCCCCCGGAAGCTACGGTGTAATTCGAACGCTGTAATTTACCATGCATATAATTTTTTTTATGTAAAATATATGGAACATTGAATGACATCAGATCTAAAATGTTATTCCTTTTTTTAGCGCACAGATTTCAAAAGTGGCAGACAAAATCTCTGAGTGGCAGAAAAATAACAACAAATATTTGTCTGACACAGTGGTACTATATACTTCTACTCCACTACATTTATCTGAAAGCTTTAGTTACTTTACATATTAAGATCTTTACAAACAAAACATATGAAAGTGTTCAAGTAGAGCTGAAACTATTAGTCCATCATTTTTGTATGTAAAACCATTTGATGGTTCCAGATCTAATAATGTTAATAATGTTAATGTATTAGTAATAATGTTGGGGTTTGGACTATTATTTACAAACCAAACAATCAATCGATTAATGGAGGAAATAGAGGCTGAATCCTGATTGGTTGATGGTGTTTTATATATATATATATATATATGACTGTCAGGTACGGTGAAGGGTTTTAAACTACCAGCACACCTGAGTTATGATCATTTACAGGTGAAGCAAAATACTACGAGGTATCAAAAATCACATTAAAGAGAAGCAAGAAGAACACTTGACTTGTTTCAAGATGGCCGACAGGAAATGAAACAAGAGGTGAAGGTGAAGCAGGAAACTCAAAGTGTTCAATCTGTTTCTTTCTGTCCTCCACACCAAACAACCAAGAAGAGCCTGCAGCCATTTTAAACATGAATAAGGCAATTTTCTCCTCGGCTCCGTAAATAGAAACACTAGAAAGCAGTCAAAGACCCAACAGCGACTTTTAAAACATTCATGCAGCCATTTTCTCTCAGCGGCTCTCAAACACTCTGAAGTTTCTTCCTTCCTCTCCCCACGCCACCAGAGACACAAAACGGCAGCGCAAAAACATTCAACAGTTGAGACATTTAACTTTTTCTCATTGAAGCTCAAAAACATTTTCTCCTCTGAACCAAACGGCAGAATAGACAAACATCCTTCCTCTTACCTTCTTCAGCTGTCCGCTCCGGGTTCCCACGAAAACCACCGTGTGCTCTCCGTAGGTGTAGGCAGCGACGGCGCCCATGCCCTCGGTGCGGTCCTCGTACAGCGGGTTCCCCTCGATGACCCTCAGGCCTCCGAGCGGCTGGTTCAACACCAGACCGCAGAAATCATCTCCGATCTGCTTCGGCTGTGGAGCAGAGAGGACGGGGACATTATTAACAGGAGGCGCAACTTTAATTTAGAGGATATAAACGACTACTTCAACACGACGCAGGAGGAAATCAGAATCAATCAGAAAACTAATGCATTTATTAGCTTCCAAAACAAAGATGGAAAACAAGTGAAAATAAAGTCGGGTTCACACTACACGAGAATCAAGCTGATTTTGGGAAGGAAGCGGGGTCACGCATCATCAATGCGTCATCAGTTACACTGCGCATGTGTTAAACCCTGTGGTTCTAATGCTCAGGCTGATCGGAATCCTTAAAAATATTCCTGAATCCGGATCATGATCCGGATGGCCACCGAAATTGAATTGTTCATTGTGCCACACCCCACCCCTCCAAAAAATGTCATTCAAATCCATCGTGGACTTTTGGAGTAATCCTGCTAACAGACAAACAAACAAACAAACAAACAAACAAACCAATAAACAAACCAACGCCGGTGAAAACATAACCTCCTTCCTAGACCTTCGGCCTTAGCGGAGGTAATAAAGTCAGACTTAAATTTCAACCGTGACAAACAAGAATTCAATTTGTTTGTCTCCAGTTTTAACAGCAACATCTATTTTATAAATACAGAGATTTAATCAGGTCATATCTTACACCTCCTGAACCAGAGTGTAGAGTGTGTCTGTAACAGAGCCCCTCATGTCTGTCTGCAGTGAGGTTATTTCAGGTCGGGGGATAGATGATGTTCTTATTCATGGCGGTAATGGCCTGCAGTGGTAACCATGGCAACGGAGCAGGGAACCCCGCCAGGAGACGGGTTTGTGGGTCGAACTTGGGAAGAGGATGGAGGGGGCGGGGCGGTCGCCCTCGGCAACTAGCCAACCAACCAACCAACTAACTAACTAACCAACCAATCACAGCCAGTCAGCCACATGCTGATGAAAGATGAGCTAATGAGCCGAGCGTGTGTGTGGGTGTGTGTGTGTGTTTTGAGGGCAAAGATGGAGGAGGCGGGGCCTCTGTCCAGGCTCTGACCTCCTTCTTTTATCATAAACAGCAGGGAATGTGTGAGGGTGTGTGTGTCCATGCATGGATGTAATACAACGTCCTGGTGTGTGTGTGTGTGTGTCAGTCTTGTTTTTCATTAAGCGTCACCAGCAGGCCGCTTTTCTGCACAACATGTACAATCTGTGCTGAGTGTGTGTGTGTGTGTGTGTGTGTGTGTACACCTTCAGTTAATGATAATCTTCCTGCCCTAAACACACACACACACACACACACACACACACACACACACACACACACGTTTGTACTTCTATACACTTGTGAGGACCCTCATTGAAGTGTGTGTTTTCCTGCAGTCTGCTGTTCTTGTAGTCAGCTCAGCTTACCTGAGCACTTCCTGTTTATTCAACTCTCAGCGACTATGAGTAACACACAGAGTAGTCTACTGCTACTCCTAATAAGTACTTTTAATATCTGATAAGAACTGATCTGGTGGAAACTCTGCACAGATTCTTAATTCAGTCCGGGTGATCCAATTTTGTGGTTAAAATCGTTAAAATCGAAAAATCGAAATCTTTGTGTTTTGTCTCTTTGTCCACACTAAAGGGCTCAGTGCACACTGATACTGCACTGAGTCACCGCTGCACTCAGGTTCTGTAGTTTGTGGACAGATCGACAGAAAGCAGAGTTTACTACAGTAGTGTTCATTTGGTTAATGAAAACTATAACTAAGCATGTTTGTCAGCAACCTTTTCTTCCACGACTAAGACGAGAGGTCATTAAACACTAACTGTGACGATAGCAAACATGCAATGCATGTTTTTTCAATGCAGCAGTTTCTTCCATTTTTTCCCTGTTAAAAGTTTTTTTTTGGTTACGTTTTTCCTCATCCAATGAGAGGGTCGTGCTGTAAAGGAGGGTGTCGTATCTTGTACAGATTGTAATGCCTCTTGAGGCAAATTTGTGATTTGTGATATACAGAGTGCTGCAGGGATGATGTATTTTTGCAGTCCAACCAGGAGGTTAGCATCACCCTGGTTTGATTTGGATAATTGCAGAAAATAATCTCTGTGGTAAACACACGTTTATGATACTTACATGTTTTGATCGGCAAGATAATCTCCTCAAATGAACACCACTTTATGATTTCTGAAGTGTAAATACAATCTCCAGAATTAAAAAGCTAACGTTAGGCTATAAACAAACTACGCCACGGTCGCATGAACACGAGTATAAACAACGAGGCTGTAAAGGAGGACGAGTCGGCGTGATGACGTTTAGTCGTCTCATTTAGCCACTTGTTAGCAACCGTCTTTTTTAAGACACGTTTTAAAGGCTTCAAAATTCACCAGTAGGATATTTACTGATGTTCAATATAATCTGATGACTGAACCATTTCTCAAGACTTCTAGTGACGTTAGACTAAAAAACAGGAAGAGGTGAGTAAATATGATCAAAACTAACGCGGACTCTGGATGTGATTCCTGTGTGTTTCAGAGTTTCCACCAAGTTCTGTTGCTGTGATGCATCAAGGCCTTAAACCGCTAATGACAGGGTGTTAGCCAACCTCTCTCTCTCTCTCTCTCTGTGTGTATGTGTGTGTGTGTGTGTGTGTGTGTGTGTGTGGACCCTGTAATAACGCTGCTCCTCCCTGTTTCTACACACAGAAACATGAAACTCTCCGAGGCTACGAAGGATCAAACGTTTAAATCATCTCCATTGTCAGATCACATGATATGATAATAGATCACATGATATAGGCATCCCTGTGCAACACAATACACACATTATTTCTATATATAAACACCACTCCTTTATTGTGTAGACATTTGTGTTCTCTGACTGGTTATTATTACAGTAGTGTCATTTGTATTAACAAAGAGAAACAGAACACTTATAGAAATCACAAAATCTCATTAAAGCTTCAGTAGGCAACAATTTTTTGGCATCATTGGGCAAAAAATCCATAATAACCTTTCAGCATATTGTGACTGACCAAACTGATTCTGGTGTCTCAAAACGTTAAGAGTGCGTTTAGTTGGTGAAACTCACCGTGTGGATGCAGGGCAGCTCCTTGTTGAGTAACCACGGTAATGAGAGACGTCCCTCCCCGCGGTAACAGGAGCGGATCCTCTCTCTCATGGCCAGGTTGATGTCGTGGAGGGTGAACAGACAGAGGACGGTCTCTCTGGGGGGGTTGGAGCGATTCTTCTGTCCCTGAAAACAGAAGAGAGGTCCTGGTTCAAATCCATGAAGCAAGGCATTAACACCAAAAATAATGAACAAGACGAGTCAGCAACGTCACAGCAAGAGAGACGGCTCTTTGGAAAGAAATGGAAATAATAAAAAAACATAAATACAAAGATTGAAAAAAAACAACTAAAGCAAAACCATAACAAAGAAACATATAATTACAGAAAGAAAGCAGGAGAAGAAGAAATAAAGGACACAAAGAAGGAAAGAAAATGGAAATAAAGACTTTTAGCCTGCAGAAGAATCAACGTCAACAAAGACGGACGTAAAATAAACCGAAAGAAAAACAAAGAAAGAGAATAGAGTTACAGAAAAAGAAGACATAAATAAAAAAGACAAAAAGAAAGGAAAAAGAAGAAAAGATGAAAGACACTGAAATAAACAATTACAAAGAAAAAGAAAAGAAATAGAAAATGGACAAAAATGTAAAATTTAATAAATAAACAATTACAAAAAATGAATTAAAGGCAAAAAAGAAACAGAAAGGTAGGAATAGAAAATGGACAAAAATAAAAATTAATTTAAAAATAAATAGACAATTACAAAAGAAATAAATTACAAGAAATAGAAAATGGGTAAAAATAAATAAATAGACAATTACAAAAATGTAATTAATAGACAAAAAATAGAAAAAGACAGTTAGAAATAGAAAATGGAAAAAAATAAAAAAAATAAAAAATAGACAATTACAAAAAAATGAATTAAAAGACAAAAAAAACAAAGAAAGGTAGAAATAAAAAGACCAGAAGAAAGAAACATAAGACGGGAAATGACAGAGTAGATGATAGCCATCCAATCAGGACGGAGGGTGTTGAGGGTAGATCACCTGTGAGAAGACGACGAAGAGGACATCGTCATCCTCCGACAGGCCGAGCGCCTGAGCCAACCGCCGCCCTGGTTTCTGTTTGTAGGCGGCCTGGACCAGCCGGTACTCCACGCCGTCCTTGGTGCAGCCGAGAGGAAACTCCACGTACGAGTAGAACTCGGTGTCGTTGGAACACATCCTGACGATCTTCGAGGTGAAGAACTTCTCTCCGCCGGCGTCCATCTGCGTCAGCTGCGTGTCCAGCTGCAGGGTCAGGAAGTAGACGTAGGTGCGGCTGGAGAAGCCGTAGACGTAGTAGATGTCGAAGGCCGGGTAGAGGGACAGCGTGTCCGACGGGATCTTGATCTGCGAGGAGACAAACTCGTCCTGGTAGACCAGAGAGAACATGTTGACGCTCTCCTCATCCGCCACCAGCTTCCTGCTGGACAGCGTGGGGAAATACTCAGACTTCCCATCGATGGCAGCGCCGATGAAGAGGCGGCTGCCGCCCTTCACCGGCTTCTTCCTCTTTGGGTCGGCCGTCCAGTCGTCCTCACCGACAACCACACCTGAACAAGAGGAGGAACACATTCAGGACACCTGTGCTTCCTACCAGCGGATGATTGACATCAACATGGTTACGCCTCCTCCATCTGAAGGCACTTACAGCTCTTTTCTACTGCTGGAACTTAATGAAACACTTCCTTACCGTTCACCTGTTTACATTTCTGGCATTATGTACTTTGTATTTTGCACTGTTTTTATTATATTTTCTTTATTTGCACTCTCACACTTTAAATTTTCCCTCTGAATGAATCAAGTTTTATCTTATTTTAATGTCTCATCGTCTCTGATTCTGCTTTTGTTTCCACTGCTTTCAGCTCGATTTGGGGAAAACTACAAGGTGGTTCGATGCCCTACACGCCACAGTGTGGGCCACCGACTAGTTTCTGCCTGTATATGAACTTGTATATCCAGACAGTGGACGCACACGTAGCTCTGTTTATACTAAATTACATTGGATGTCAGCATGTGTATATCAGCGCATACAGTCGGTCCTCGTGGCCCTTTGCAGCATCACGTATGCAGAAAGTATAATTTGGGTTTAAAGGAAAGAAAATCAACAATATAAGTGCCGTTTTTGTATTGTGTTCTGTTTAGAGGTGTAAGAAAATATTGAACATATTGAGTATCACAATGTTATGTTTTGTGATATTATATCGACTCTCAAAAACACGACTTTAAATTAATAGTTTACATGCAAAGATGAACTCAGTCAATACTTTATTCATTTGCAAAGATATGTGCCCTCTCAAAGTAGTGCTATGATGTTGGATGTTATAGGGACTGTGATAAATGCAAATGCCAGGACATTTTTTACTCCAATTGTATGCATATGGTAGTGTGTTCTTCGTACAATGACAGTTTTCCTAAAATTAGATTATTGCAATATATCCCCTTGCTTACAGTATCGCAATATATCCCAATATATTTAATCGTAACCCCTGTATCATGATACGTATCGCCAGACTCTTGCCAATACACTGCTCTAGTTCTGTTTAGCAGCTGCTTTATTAGACCCGTCTACCAGAGAGCACATGCAAAAGTTGGCTCTGCTGTCACCTTTTGAGTGAAGCATCCCAGTTTGTAAAACACAGTGGAAACACACGAAGAACTTTAAAGATGTACCAAAGGTTTTCAAAAGTTCAGGTTATAAGAAGTTTAAGAATGGGCTGTCATGGTCTGATGTTTAACAGTGTGAAGTGTTCTGCTGGTGTCCCATCGAGGCTGTACTGTAGTATTCATTTCTAGTTATCACCTTCAGAACTTATAATCATGAGATCAAATCTTAAAATGACGAGTTACAACTAACTAATATATACAGCACTGTTGGTGACATGTGATCAGAGAATCAGTCAGTGTGTGGTGTGTCTGTCAGTCCACACTGTGTTTGAGATAAGAGGACTAAGCTGTCAGTGTTGTTGTTGTTGTTTGTCAATCATCTGCTGTTTTCTCAGCAGTCTTCATTCAGTTTTTGTTCAAACTTAAAAAAAAAACGACGACAGCTGATTTTCAAATAAAAACCTGCAAAACATTTTGACACTCTGACACATGATTGACAAAATACTTCTCCGGCTTGTCAAGAACAAAGTGGAGAGGAAACACTAGAGCTTTGTTTTCTTCCTTTTTTACATTAAAATTAGCAAAACTTTGACATGATATCAGCACAAATCTGCTGAATGTGTGTGTGTTTAAACCTGCAGTGGAAAATACAGCAGACAAAACAACTGTTTATTTATACAACCGAGACCTTAATGGTGAGAGAATGAAAACACACTGTTATTCTTTAAAGCATTCTTTGCAAAGACCAGTGGATCTGTATCTCTATTATTACGTTAATAAATCATGAACCTTCAGGGAAACAAATGCTAATTATTAATAAGGTGTTCTTTCGGTCATCAACATACTAACTATATACACCTTTCATCATCTTAAAGTATCTGATCATAACTGCACTACAACTCTACAGTATAATAAGCATTTCATTTTGCACTACGTCCACCTCACACGTATATATATGTACAGTAAAAGGTCTTTTTATTTTGTTCGTTATCTTTGTCCTTTTTTCGCTCTGAGTGGCTTTAACAATAAAACTCCCCACCGGGAATAATAAAGTACTGTATCGTCTATCTATGTAGTCTCCCTTAACCATTATCAAAGTAACAGGATGGCTTTAGCCTAGCTTAGCACGAAGGCTGGAGGCAAAGGGAAACCAAAGAACGTCTATTGATAAGAAGTGAAAGTTGATTGGTCGTTCCATTGCAACATCAGCGCCCAGCAGTAGAGCTACGCTTCCGCCATTTTGGACTGAAAGCATCTACCAAACGAAAGTAAAACGTTCGCCTACAAAGTGCAGTACAAAAGTAAAACTAAACTATTTCTATTCTATTGTCATATTCAACTGAAATGGCCCTATGTTGAACAATAAAGTATTATAAATATAATAAGTGTTTTCAGTCCAAAATGGCGGCAGTAGCTGTTGTCAAAAAAACACCAGAGTTTTGTCTCTTTGCTTCTATACTCTTTGATTCACACCAGATCAGGTGTTGCGGCGAAAACGCAAGTCTTCCCACTCATGGGGTTAATGAGTTTGGGCTGGGGCGGCCGCAGTGAGTGCCGAAAAAAACTGCGGCGGCCTGCGGTGGAATTGTAGAAACAGAATCAACTTTTGGAGAAACGTAACCCGATGTCACGCTGTGGTGGCCAATCGTGTAACCGGCGATCCAGAGCTGTACAACCCAGCCATCAGGGACTAAAAGACGTTAATCGTCGCAGTCAATGGAGCGTTAAAGAGACACTCCCACACTGCTACACAACCCAACGGCAAATTGCCCCAACGCCTGATCTGGTGTGAATGGAGCGTTAGCCAGGTTAGCATTAGCTGGATGATTTTATAAAAAGGATTTCATGAGATTTGGGTCTGTTGCTGACTGTTGGTCGGAGGTGTCTGTCTCACACAATCTTTCTTTTAATTTTCTACCTGTTCAGGTGTATCTGACCCCGTCCCCTCCGCCCCAGCTTACCTGCCATCCCATCAGCCTCTCTGGCTCCAGACAGGTAGTGCTCTTTGCGGTGATGCGGCTCTCCCAGTTTGAAGAGATCCTCCAGTCTGAGAAACTGACAGACGCCCTGCCAGATCGACCCGCACGCCACCAGTCTGTTCCCAGTATAATCCACCAGTAAGAGCTTGTTCACATTATCTGACGAATCCAGTCTGAGGGCAGAGAGACAGACAGGTGGGACGTTAGACAGGTGAGCAGACTGACAGACAGGTGAGGAGACAAGAGAGGTGAGACTGGTGCCTGGCAGGTAAGTAGACAGACAAGTAAGTATACAGAGTATATAACAGACAGGTAGACAGTTAGACAGACAGGTGAGCAGACAGGCTGGCAGGTGAAAGGGTAGATAAGACAGGTGAGGAGACAGACAGGTAAGCAGACAGGCTGGCAGGTGAAAAGGTAGATAAGACAGATGAAGCAGTGAGACAGATAAAATAGTAAGACAGGTGTAGAAAGACAAACGAGACGGACAGGTATACTAGTCAGGTGAGACAGACAGACAGGTGTATTAGACAGGTAAGACAGACAGACAGGTGTAGACGGACAGACGAGACGGACAGGTGAGACAGACTGGTGTACTAGACAGGTTTAGACAGACAGGTGCAGAAAGACAGGTGAAGACAGACAGGTGAGACGGACAGGTGTAGACAGACAGATGTAGCCGAACAGACGAGACAGACAGGTGTAGACTGACAGGTGTAGACTGGCTTGGATAGGCAGGTGAGACAGACAGATGTAACCGAACAGACGAGACAGACAGGTGTAGATTGACAGGTGTAGACTGGTGTGGACAGGCAGGTGAGACAGACAGATGTAGCGGACAGACGAGACAGACAGGTGTAGCCTGGTGTAAACAGACAGGTGTAGACTGACCTGTGAGCGCAGGCCCTGACGCTGGGCGGAGGATAGCACTTGGCGTTGTCCTCCACAGGTCCGGTCATGTGACTCCTCAACTCCGTCAGATTGGCCGACAGCTTCAGCACCCGGTTGACAGCGCCGACGAACACCTCACCTGTCCTCCGGTGGACGGTCAGGTGGGTGAGGGAGGAGTCGAATGCTCGGTACACCACCTTGCCCAACGCCGCGGAGGGAGGGGGAGGAGCAGCCGGGGCAGAGAGGAGGGGGGAGGAGAGGAGGAGGAGGGAGAGGAGGAGGAAAAGGAGGAGAGGAGAGGAAGAGGGGAGCATGGTGGATAGAGAGAGGAGGAGGAGGAGAGGGTGGAGGGATGGAGGAGGAGAGGAGGGGAGGAGGAGGAGGAGAGAAGAGCTGGCTGCAGGTCTGATGAAGAGTCAGCTTCACAGGAGCATGACTGTGGAGAGACAGACAGGAGAGAGACAGACGGTTAGGGCATATATACAGTATATACATATAATATATAATATAGAACTACAGGAGCCTGTTGGGGACATTTCATGAAACATATATTTACAGCATGTAGACAAAAGTAAGTGGACACCTGTCAACATCCTTCAGGACCCGTTCACACCTGTACTACATTCACACACTGGCTTATCATAGATGAACCAGGAGGAGTAAACATGAGGGCTGGGACGATACACCTATCTCCTGATTGGATACTATCACGATACTTGGGTGCATATTCGATATGTATTGCGATTTTTGTTAACTTTTTTAACACTAGACCGTGAGAAAAAGTTGAATCATACACTTCTAGGGACTTTTACTTTGGAAAATATCTAAATTAATACAGTAAGAATGTTTGATTTTCAGCAAGTATGTAGTCAGAGATGTCCTGAAGTCAAATATATCACGATCATTGTCAGGAATTATTTATTAAATTTTTTTCCAGCAACCAAAAATATCTGAAAAAATAAAGACATTTCCCTCACAGATTAGTGGTGTTTTCTTTTTAATTTATAAGGGACATGTAATGTTTTATACTTCTGGTGAATATAATCCAATCAATCTTATTTCCATATATGTATTTTATATATATATAGTTCCCTTTGTTAACACCTTATTTTGAAAACCAGACGTAGTCACACGTGTTTACTTCCTCTAACTTCTCCAAGGCTGTCTCTAGCTCTCCCGTCAGCTCCGTTCTCTTTATACATCCATGGTCAGCTCCATCGGGGCCGTTTGAATGCATTTAACATAAATGTCAGTATATGGGTGCTCTATAGTTGTAGCGTCAGCCCATTTGAGCCATTCGAGAGTGACGGCCAGCTTGACCGTCACGTTACCGCAATACGATAACGTTTCCTGTCCATGACAGAGTTTGCATGCAGCTTTAGCCGTGATGTCTAGCTCTGTGTGAAACCCAAAGTGTTTCCATACTTTACTACTTTCTCGTCTCGCTGCGGTTTGTTTTGGTTGAAGGATACAGAACGGATATGACGTCACGTTACTCAGACTACAACAATAAAAGCGGTAACTTCATTCTACCTCCACATAGACTCAAATGAAGCAAATATATTGATTCTGGCATTAAAAAATCAATTTGAAAATCGTAAAAAAAAAAATCGCAATACATAGGTGAATCTATTTTTTTTTCCACCCCTAAGAATCAGTTATAATGTGTGTGTTTATTCTAAAATATTGTGACTTCATTCTAGACTCTAAACTCTTCTGATCCTTCACCTTCAGTCTGATGAGGAGCTTTGAAACCTTGTATTATTTACAAGAAGCTCTCTAACACACACAGGAATCCTCTGGCAGTGTAGAGATTAGCAGTGTGTGTGTGTGTGTGTGTGTGTGTGTGTGTGTGTGTGTGTGTGTGTGTGTGTGTGTGTGTGATGGAGTTATTGATCTGTTTCCGTCTGTCTTCTCACTGATTCTCTCATAAAGCTTCAGCAGCTCCAGTAACACTGAGCTGGATGGAAACTTCACTCTCAGCCTGGCAGCCATTTCTACTCTGTTTACGTTTGATTGACAGCTCCGATTAGACACACACACACACACACATGCACACAGACACACGCACACCCACGTGCACACAGACACTGAAACAGCAGAAATCAGTTTCATCTTAATCCACAGTCGTGAACGAGACAAAATGGAGGATTTGGCTCCTCCAGCAGGAAGATGTTTCTGCATTAAAACGCTGCGTATGATCTCAGCGTGGGCGTCCCGGTGGGAATTGAACCCTCAACTGTAGCTTCATATCGCGCTTCTGGTTTTCAGCTCGGACACATTAATCAATAAGAGAGAATATGAGAAACTGAGTGTGGAAACAAACGAGGTTCAGAGCGGCGTTCGTTTTCTCTTCTGATATTTTGATTCCTCTCAAACGTTTCCTTTTTCTCTGACATGTTGACCGCTTTCAGGATTATTCTGATTTATACCATCAGACCAGCACTTTATTCTGCTGCTGCGTTCATGTACTGTTGCCACACACTATACCATGAACACACTCTCCTCTATGCACCGTCCTACTATGCAAATAAACGTTAATAATAAATGGATATTAGGGATGTCACGAATACCAATTTTTTGGGCTCCGGAGCTGCGGTAGTAATCAACAGCGAATATTCTGAGCTTCAGCTGGAAACAAAAATGTGTCATGATGAATCCACACAGGCCTCTGTCTGCGCTCACTGCAGCCAATGGCTACAGCTGTGGTGAGCAGAAGGCTAAACTATTAGCAACCCTTTCTCTCCATCTCCGAAACGTTTTGCCGATATTGTATGACTCTCTTTTTGAGGGACTTTACTGAAGGATAGTTAACTATAGGCATCCAACGATTTATACGCACTCAATTTATCTTTACAGCGCTGCCGTTGGCCATCAGCCCGCTGGTCAGACGTCTAACTACTTAGTTAAAGTTAGAGTACTAATTCCACCATGCTACAGAAAATGAGCCTGACAGCGGACAGCGCTGGATTAGTCCAGTAGAAAAGAAAACAGAAAGTATTTTAATAACTGAATGTGTTTTCGTCGTTATCAAGCAAAATAAGTGGAAAAAATGCCATGATTGATTAATAAACAAAGAAACTAACTGTTAGTTGTAGCTTTACAGAGAAGTGGGATCTCCATTGTAGAGTGTAGAAAACAGTGATTCTGGCTGTGAACGGAATCCTGAAGCTGTAATATGTGAACATTAGTTTGTATGTTGAATACAAAGCGACAGCTCTAATGAGTCCTCACTAACTAACCGCTGTAATCTGCCGCCTCGTCTCCTTAATTATAGTGTCACTGTGTAATTTTACATTCAGCGAATGAAACGCGACTTCAGAGAGAAAGTTCTTAACGTGGAGGTCTGGGCTCCATTAATACATCTGAAGAAGAAGAAAAAACAGAAGCAGAAGAAGAAGAAGAAGAAGAAGAAGAAAATGCTCCTCACGCTTTGATGAAACACTAAAATAAATCCTCAGATTAACTCTTCACATGTCAGACCGACTGCATCACAAGGTCGATTAGCGACAGCGACGAGAATATATCTGGATCAGCGCAGCTCCGACTGGCTGCTGCTAATGAGACAGTAGAAGAAGAGTTTACTGTAGAAACACGGAGTCAACGCTGCCGTTTTCTGAATGGAGGGATAATAAAGATTTAACTCCAGCGGCAGAGAGGTACAGTACGCCGAGTCCAACAATTAACCCCGTGACACACACACACACACACACACACACACACACACACACACAACTATAGAAACACACACACACACACACACACACACACACACAGAAACACACACACACTGGGGAACACAAAGAGGCAGTGAAAGATCAGCACATTAGTTAATTAGCCTGCTGAGCTGAGGGGAGACCAGAGAGAGGAGAGGTCGACAGATGGACCAGAAAGGGAGTGTGTGTGTTATGTGTGCGTGTTGTGTGCGTGTATATCTGTGTGTGTTATGTGTATGTGTATGTGTGTGTGTGTGTGTGTGTGTGCAGACAACAGACAGCTGGGCAGACAGAGGAGACAGATAGAGTTTCTCTAACTGGACTACGATTTCACTGGACCATCCATCACCCTGTTGAACCACACACTGACTGTGTGCAATAAACCCTGACATGGTCAGAAAAGCTAACTGCTAACGTGACCTAATGCTGTGTTTATTAGAGATGTCACCATAACAGAAATGTGGTAGTTGATACCAGTGCCAGTGAAATTCCACGATTCTTTATTCCCAATTCGATACCACGGTAACAAACTAAAGTAAAACAATAAATCCCATGTACTTCAGCATCCACTCCTTTATGACATACTGGTTTTTGTTAGGAAGTTAAACAGGTCATAATTCCCTCTCTATTATCTAGTTTATATTACAGTGAAAACGTCTCCTTCAAACTACTGCATTTATTCAAGTTTCTCACCAAAAACTACATTTTACAAGATTACACTTGAACGCATCATGATAACTTTAGAATTTACCTTCACCAAACACTCATTTTCACTCACGCTTCGTTAACGTTAGCTGTCCTGCACAGAGCTAACAACTAACAGCTAACTGCTAATAAAGTGCCTTTCTTCTTTCTTCTTCTTCTCTTTCTAACGTTAACAGCTAACGTTAACTAGCTCTCGTCCTGCTGATTTCAACACAGATTTGTTGTTCACAATGTAGCACTATCAGGGAAAACATTGTGAGCTTACTGCGTCCCAAACACATTTTCTATCGTCACCAGGACGACGGGACACCATTAGTCTCGAGCCTAAAGATACTGTAGAAAAACGAGTACTGCCAGGCTTTCAGAATTTTGGCATTGACTTGGTACCGACATCAGTTCTCGTGACACCCCTAACTGCGTTCAAGTTGTATCATTCAAACAAGCATCCAAGTGAGAAAGAGCGTTCACGTCTTCCTCCTCGCTGATATTCCAGGTGACTCTCTGACAGGTACGATAATGCCACGTTTCCAACTTGTAAATATTGCTCACATCAACTTCTAAAATATATTTACACCCGGGAAACTCAAATATATCAGACTTGTAAATATTTGAAAAACAAGCAAACATAGATGTCACGTGTCAGCCAAACTCAATGTAATTAAACCCAAATTGAATAGATACATGAATGAATGAATGAATATTTGTTTTCTGATCATGTCATGAATATAACTACGCCTTACAATACACCATACATTCATACAAACCAGGACCAGAGTGTACACAAACATCTTTCACAATCAAATCTTCAGACCATTGTTCAATCAACAGAATTCATAAACCACCAACAAAAACACACAGATACTAATTAAATAATCTTTGATTATTACTAAGCTTTGAAGACAAAGATGATACCAGATTATTTCAGGGTTTTTTCGAGCCATTTCGTGGAAAATCAACTCTCTTAAATCACCAGAACTTGTTCAGTATAAAAGAAAATAGGACTCACTTTCCATTTGACCCAGATCACGCAGCTCACACAACCAGTTTTCCTCCTGAATATTATTTTTAATATTATCGACCAGAGGAAAGACAGCAGCTCTCAGCTGTGACGCTAGAACTAGAACTTCCAGATAAACCAGATGTAACATGTGATAACGATGTTAACAAAGCTAAATGATAATAAGCAACATGAATACTGGAGCATTTCACCTCTCAGTGTGGGTCGCTTCTGATCTACATGTAAAAGTTGTAAATTAAAAATAACAAGTGAAATATGGCTGGCTGATACACCACACAAGCCGAATGAACCAAAACACTTAACCTTTCTGTAAAAATGAGTCAAGTTTTATTTCCTGAGGAGTTTTTTCATCAGTAAGAGAGAAAGACGGAAAATTGGCAGTTTTTGAATGGAAGTCTTGTGTGTTGGTAACAAAGCAGCTCGTGAATTCGCTGCGTCAGGGAAACATTTAGCTCTGTGTTAGACAGAAGTGACCTTCAGAGAGCGTCAGACATCAGCAAAACACACAACCTCCAACGTATCACACCATCTATTTCTGTTTGGATTTATTTTAGTTCTCTCTTATTAACAGTTTCTAGCTCACACTCTGGTTTTATATCTTCTTCTTAATCTCTTAATTTACTCATTAATGTTTCAGTTGTTGTTTCTTAAAAGAAATTACATTAGGAATAATAAAAAATTGTGAGGTAGTAAGTCAAAAAAAATGTCACCGCTGTCACGCGATAATAACGCAAATTTGTTTTAATGCCACTAATATCTTTAAAACATATTGTGATTTTTAGGTTGTAGCGGACTCCGTTTTATAGCTAGAGTGAAGGTACTGGTATCATATGAAACTAGAAAAACCTAAGGAATCCATTGGTACCAACCATGTCATACTAGCTTGTCACAAAGGAGGTTAAATAACGCTTCGAACTTATGCTAAATTTTGGTGAGGAAAAACTGTCATGGCCATATTCAAAGGGGTCCCTTGACCTCTGACCTCAAGATATGTGAATGAAAATGGGTTCTCTGGGTACCCACGAGTCTCCCCTTTACAGACATGCCCACTTTATGATAATCACATGCAGTTTGGGGCAAGTCATAGTCAAGTCAGCACACTGACACACTGACAGCTGTTGTTGCCTGTTGGGCTGCAGTTTGCCTTGTTATGATTTGAGCATATTTTTTATGATTACATGTAGTACCTGTGAGGGTTTCTGGACAATATCTGTCATTGATTTGTGTTGTTAATTGATTTCCAATAATAACTATATACATACATTTGCATAAAGCAGCATATTTGCCCATTCCCATGTTGATAAGAGTATTAAATACTTGACAAATCTCCCTTTAAGGTACATTTTGAACAGATAAGAAATGTGTGATTAATTTGAGATTCATTGCGATTGAATATTTTAATCGATTGACAGCCCTAATGTTTTAAATAAAGTCTTATGTAATGTTATTAACTCCACCCAGCTGCTGTGCCACCACCCAACCAGGAGCCATAAACTCACCATGCTCACCCTCCATCACCCCCATCTGCATCCGTCCCCCCTCTCTGACCCCTCCTCACCCCTCCATCTCTGTGACTGAGGCTCTGTGTGAATCACAGGCTCCAATAAACACCCAACAAAGACACATTGTGCTGCAGTTTCCTGGTGAGAACGGCTGCAGGGTCGGCCCGGGTGGAGAGAGCTGCAGGGTGGTCTGATAGAGGAGATAGTGGAGGTGGAGGGGGATGGATGCTGATAGACTGAGACAGAGGTAACACACACAACTCCGCTATCTGCTGCTGAAACAATTAGCTGATTAAGCGATCAACTGATTGACAGTCATTTATTAATCAAAACTTTTTTTTTATCAGGAAACTGAACATCTTTGGGTGTTGGACTGAAGGAGTGTTAAGATGAAAAGTTGTGAGAAACATTTTTTAGACTAAACAATTAACCTCTTTTACCCGATGGACCCGGTACCAGGTTCAGCTGAGCTGTGTGTTAAAACACTGCCTTTAAAAACGTAATAAAATGCTGTGGTGGTCTTTTTTTCTGAATTGTTTCTAAAAGACGAGGCCTTGAGGGACACATGAGAAATTGTATTTTTACTATATAATATTTTTGACCGTTTTTTTTTTTGTACATACTTGACTTTCATTATTATAATAAAACTAATCCATTTGGAGTCAAAATTATACAATTTAGTTGTTTTTTATTGATTTTATACTGTGCACAATGGTAGAATGTGATGATGCACAGGGTAAATGTCATGGCCAAAGGCTCCATTGTGTGCACATAGCCTCCTGTAGTGGATATCAGTAGTATTTTAGAGCCAGATTCCCTTTCAAGAAGTAGAAAACCCATTTGGCACACTTTGGGTATCCAAGTGGCCAAATGGAGAGTCCGCCTGGTCCTATCTTACTAAAACCTTTGTAGAATCTATGTGCTTTGTGTTATTTATATCTGCTTTGGCACAGTTGTAGTCAAGGAGTTGCTGAATGAATTCAGTGGCATCTCTGTGCATGGCATCATTACTATGATGGTGTTATCCACTGTCTAATCTAGAAAACATTTTAGGTGAGGATACATTTTTTTTCCTTTGGTTCATCACAATTTACTCAGGCATAGTAACAGTCACAATGTTACTTACACCGGGGATGATTTCGCTGAGGTCGTACCTATCCATAGACACCAACATCATGCATATAGACCTGGTAGTTGTGGAGCTATTCTTGATTTATTTTGGAAATGTCTGTCTAGGCAAACCACACCTTCCAGCATCCTAGAGCTTAATAGGTTAATATATTTATCACGAAAGATAAATACAAACAAATGAATCAATACTGGCAATAATCAAAGTTCAAACTCAAAACAGGAGAAGTTTCTTCTTCCCTGCAGCCACGGTCGGATGCAACTCGTCTACATTAGATGTGTTTCAGCTGCGTCTTTCAGTCTCGTTGTTACGTGATGAGATAAGTTTCCATTTGAGTCGACCCAGCTGTCTGCAGCTGAACGTCTCAGAGCTTCCGACCAGAAGCATCTTTTACGCTTCAAGTCTATTTTTTCCATCTGCACGTGCAAACATTTTAAACCCCCGTCAGGAAAAATCATTTGACTAGTTTAACACAAGTATAACGACTGGATACTGCAGATATAAATATGTATTTGTTATGGTTATTCAACAGCAGATAATTACACACTCTGTCTGATGAATGAAGAGACTCATTAACACGGGTTCTGGATGAGAATAAGAATGGTGATGTGCATGTGTTCATCCCAAAGACTTTTCAGACAGTGTTTTGTGATCAGGTACAAACTTAATAACCAACTTTAAGAATAATTCTTGTTTATTTCAACCTGTCATATTTTCTGTTGAGGCTCTACATGTCTAATCTCCGTTTTTAGAGATTTAGGGGAATGAGGATTAGTGCAAAACAACGTTCATCCTGCAGATTAACATGAGAAAGTCAAGTTTTTTTTTTACAGTTGAACATGTGAATTGTCTGAAAACGTGTGAATTTATCACATGAAACTCTTTGACAAAGTAAATACCAGCTTTTTCCCAGAGCTTTCAACCACATCACACATTCTTCAGCAGATAGAAGCTGTTGTAACTTTATTTACTTTCAGTACTCCTCGTCCACGTTGGTTTAAAGTGAAGCTTCAAAGTTACAACCGAAAGCTCCAGAAAGAAGAAAGTAAGTTGACCTTGAGATGGGATTGTTTTGTCACAAACTACTATCTACTGTATATTTAGAGTTTTTTTTTAATGCTTAACCTACTAAATGCTGTTTTATATGTGATAAAAACAGGCTTATATAATAAGCATGTGTCTATATGGGAATATCTCACACATTAAATGTTTTTTCACCTAAATATACAAGTAAAGAGCCTGCATTTAAAAGTACAAAAGTATCAGCATCCAGATATACTTAAAGTACCAAAAGTAAGAGTACTCATTATGCAGAATAATATATCTTACATTATTCTATTATAATTATTGATGCATTAATATGTACAGGACTTACAACTGGAAAGAAAGGCACTAATTGTAATATATATATATACACTGTTTATATATAATTTATTTTGTTTGTTGATTTATATTTTGTATTATTAACCTGAAGTAAAAAATACAATATTTCCATCTGAGATGTAGTGAAGTAGAAAGTAAAAGAAAATGGAAACACTCAAGTCAAATTGTATTGTAAATGTATTTAGTTACTTTCCACTGAAAATAAGTCTCATCAACAGCTTCTGTGTGTTTCACTTGAAAATTAATTAAAATGGTAAAAATATTACAAATAAATCCTTTAAACTTCCAGTGAACACTGAGCCAGTAAATGCATCATGTTGTTGTAACAATAACTCCGATCTAATTTAATGTCACTTCCTGTAATTACATAAACAGAGAGAACCGTAAACCACTGTGTACTTTAATACGTCTACTTTAATGTTACTGCCTCAGCCTCTGTAATTACAAACCTCTGACTGGGCTATTACCAGCTACAACGCTAACACGCTAACACGGCGTGAGCACTTCACTGTTCGTCTGTAAATCTGAGCGAGTCTCTCTGTGGAGACGCAGGAAGGAGTCGCTTCATCCAAACAAAGGAGGTTAAATACAAACTGACATTATGTTGATCTAATAGAATACCGAAGACCAGATGATGGAGGTGAGGTGGAGACACAGCGCCATTTTGTTTTGTCTCATCAAAATATAAAAAAGAAATAAAAATCTGAGGACAATTTTTCACCAAATTTGCTGCAAAAATGTGAAAACTTCTGTTCCACGAATCGAGTTTATTCATATGTATCTTAGTGAAACTGACCACAGAACTGTTTTATCTTTTCTATTTGACAACATGCCACATTTTCCTCTTTTCTTTGACTGAGTGCAGCTGTAGTTTTCACTGTATGTTGCACCAGTGTTAATTGAACTGGGACGCGGAGGCCTCAGGTTTGGATATTGGAGGCGTTAAATGTTGGATCTACAACCTCGAACCAGAAGAGATCTAAATAAGAACTTCAACCCTTTTCTTACAGCAGGTATTACATGTCCAAAGGTAACAACATCCAGCTACCAGCTCCTCTAAAGCTCACATAACATAAACCAAAGTGTAAAATGATATTTCGCAGTTTTTCGGGGGGTTACAGTACGTGTCAGCCTGGAGGGATTTCATTGGACGATCGTTATCTGGCTCCACGGCAACAAGCAGAGAAATAACTGCGTGTGTGTATAAAACAGTCCATCTATCTATTAGGACTCTGTCATTACCACAGGGTCTCAGACCACACACACACAGTATCATCAGTTATTTCATTAGAGGGAAACACTGTTGATCACATGACGCTGTGATGGTGGTTGAAATGTTGTATTTTAATTTAATGGATCAGCTGATGGAAACCAGAGACACCGAACATCTAAACAAGTCTGACCCTGAGCGGTTACAGCGGCGGCCATGTTGGCTCTGGAGTCACAGTTAAACAAACATCTGTTAGAGGCTGATAATGGACCACATGTTTGGTCCAAGTGGGTTTTTTATTGTCACTATCTCTGCAGCTCTGACTGGACTAGATAACTGTTGTATTTTTGCTTCTTAGTTTTTGACAGATTTTAGGGACCATATGAAGTGCAAAATAAAATGTTTATTAAATGTTTATTTAATCTGAATAAACACAGTCTGAAGGTATTTATTTCAACAGCCTCCAGCAGTAACTAGAGCAGCCTGTATTCAGCTGGAGAGGTCAGATCCAGGGCTAAATAATTACGCCCTCGTGTCCAGATTAAACAAACAAGATACAACATGCTACTCATTACGAGGTGTTGGTAGGTGTGTTATTGAACCTTGGACATCACCAGGTTAGCTGTTTCTAGACCAACACTTACAGTGTTTATGCTAAACTAGGCTAACCACATCCTGATGCCAGCTCCGTACTGAACACAGACTGATATCCATCTAAACATCTCACCATCAGACAGAAAGATTTAATCTTACAGTTCAACTGCTTTCAGGCTCGACACATCAACTCCTTTTACTCGTCAGCTGACACCTGCTCTCACCATTTACAGTTCAACTACTTTCAGTGCCAACATACAATCTGACATTCTTTGACAATTAATCTTGAATCTAAAAATTTAAATTCTTTCACGCTGCAAAAGACACTTCACCTCCTTTCAGAGCTTCAACTTCAGCTGCACCTCTAATACAATGCAAAACATCTCGCATGCAAACAATTCATATTTTTAGGGCATTTTAACCCGTTTACAGTGTTCTCAGTGTTAGTGGGCACGCTTCAGTTAAAGTCCCCATGAAATTAAAAATACATTTTCCCAGTTTTAATCCTGTGTCCCAGTGTTCATTGTTCAGGATGAATATTCCTGTATTTTTTCATATTGCAGAAAAAAAAATATTGCAATGTCAGTTTTCCAACATCGTGCAGCCCTAATTTGTACATTAGTAGGAATGTAGCACAGCTTGGAAGTGAAAGCAGCGCTTTGTTTATTTGAATGTGAAAGTGCAGTAATAAAAATGTTGTCGCTTAAAATCAATGAATAATCGTGATCTCAATATTGATCAAAATAATCGTGATTATCATTTTGGCCATACTGGTGCAGCCCTACATCAGAGTATTACCAAATCTCTGTTTTTTCTCTTCCTGTAAACAGTTTCAAATGTTCGATGACTCATCCTGCACTCTGGGGCGTTTACAAAAAATTCCTCCAATAAAATGAGACTTTGGGTGACTAGCTAGCCGATCGTTTGTGGATCGGATCGATGTACGTTCTTTGATCGAAGTAGCTAACAGATCAATTTGAAGAGGGACTAAAAGAAATGTGCTTTTGGATATCAGTGGGTTAAAACACTGTTTTCATTCCCAAAACAATGTGGCTCAGGTCTGATTCATTCAAGGGAAAAATGTAACGATCTTCAACCGACTCTGTGTCACTGCAGCGCCGCAGTTCATGCAGGTGACCGTCCACCGGATGATGACGGCGGGTGAGCGGTCTAATCAAAGGATTTGATTGAAATCCCACTTGTAACTGTACACAAATATTCTGTTTCACTGTGAGATACGTCACAGTGCAGCCGTTAGAGACGCTCTAACTTCAGTTTCATTGGGACTTTAAAGGAGCAGTGTGTAGAATCTGGCGGTATCTAGCGGTGAGGGTGCAGAATGCAACCAACTGACACTCCTCCTGTCTTCCAGGCGTGTAGGAAAACTACGGTAACCAGCGTGAAAATATGAATGTCTCTCTCTAGAGCCAGTGTATGGTTTGTCCATTCTGGGCTACTGTAGAAACATGGAAGACTCCATGAAGAGGACCCGCTCCCTACGTAGATATAAATGGCTCATTCTAAGGTAATGAAAACACAACTAATCTTATTTTCAGGTGATTATTCACTAAAGAAAACATACGTATTAATATTATATTCCGCTTCTGCCAATAGATCCCCCTAAATGTTACACATATTTAATAATACACATTTTTGCCTCTCTACTGAGTAATTCTGCTAATAATGAGCATTTTTCAAACACTATATTTCTACAATTTCATCATCTGGTTTTGGTGATTTTGATTAAAAAAAAAATGTCAGACTTGCATTTCAGTTCTTTCTGTCCTGTGGTATTTTGGCCTATTTTTGGATCCAAAACAAACTGTAAACACACGATGACCGACAGGGAACTCATTCATCAGACGGTCTCGGTGACCTTTGACCCTCTCTATACATCAACTCTGCACTGACTGCCGGAGCAGAACATCCAAACAAAGTTCATTCCCGTGACTGACAGTCGAGTCACGCTGCATTTAACCTCACTGACAGCTAAATTTATTTCCTCCGAAGGTCACTAAGAGCTCACAACGTTAATGCTGATTGGACACATTAGCTGAGCTGGTCGTCCCCCATCAGAGACAAACAGAAACGTGATGCAGACCAACCAGATTCATTTAAATTCTGAATTCAGATCAACATTATGAGAATATACTAGTGAAATACATTCTTATGCGGATTGGCATGTTTTTGACCTCAAAATCAAATGAAAACTAATTGACTTTAATGTCTGAGTTACAGATGTACTGCTAGTCAGCGTTAGGCTGTAACACATCACAGGATGTAACTCGAACTGCACCATAATGAGCTCTTTTATAGGTGCTGTGTTATAAATGCAATGGGCCTCCATAGAGTTTAATGCATTATATAAAACATAATGAATCATGAACTGTACATGTCACCATAATGAGCTGTTCTACCAACACAGTCTCACAGCAGTTCATGAAACAGTGGGGAAATTTTAAATATTTTTTTTTCGTGACGCTCAGCACGACTTTAAACAACGTATTTTTCACGCGTTTTCCAACAAATGTCCAGCAACACCTGACGCACGTGTCACTTTCCGCTGCAGTCTTTTCAAAATAAAACGACTTAGTTAGGTTTAGGAATAGATTGACTTGGTTAGGTTTAGGCAACAATCTCTTGGTTAGGTTTAGGAAAAGATCGAGTTGGTTAGGTTTAAGCAACAAAACCACTTAGTTAGGGTTTATGAAAAGATTGACTTGGTTAGGTTTATGCAAAAAAACTCTTAGGTTTAGGAAAAGATTGACTTGGTTAGGTTTAGGCAACAAACTCTTAGTTAGGTTTAGGAATAGATTGACTTGGTTAGGTTTAGGCAACAAACTCTTAGTTAGGTTTAGGAATAGATTGACTTGGTTAGGTTTAGGCAACAAACTCTTAGTTAGGTTTAGGAAAATATTGACTTGGTTAGGTTTAGGCAACAAACTCTTAGTTAGGTTAGGAATAGATCAACTTGGGACTCCTAATGAATTGGATTTAGGAGACAAGCGTTAATTGGTAATTTGGCGAGAGACTAAAAACAGAGACGCTCTTGTCCATCGTCAGTACGGAGATACAACACGCGGAGACTGAGTGGGTTAAAGGAACAGTCCGGCATTTTATAAAATCTTGAATCAACATCATGAGATAAAAACCAAAATCCTAAATTCTGTATGTCTGTCTGCATAAAGTGATTCTAATTTACTTTCATATTGTAAAATGGCTGCTGTTACATCACTGGCAGGGGGAGGGGCTACAAACCAACATGCCTGAGAGTTTAGAGAAGTTCTTATGCTCCGTGAGATGTGAAAAACTCCTGGTTTGTTTTGGAAAAAAAATCTCTTTATTGATGTTAAATCTGCACGCTGTGAGATAAATGAGGTGGAAACATGCACAAACACCGGTATGGTCCTTTAAACTTCACGCATTACAGGATTTTATCTCCCAACTGAGACCAAACTGGCTCAGACGTCCACATCACATCCGTCCATCAGCGGCTCTGTGTGAACATGAAGCAAAGTGTTTCTGCAGAAGCTGAAAAGCCTTTTTTTTGTTTTAAACTCAGCGGAGCCGCCGGCTTCATTAGTCTGATAAAAAACATTTACCTGACGCCTTAAACTGTGAACATTAACAGCTGTTATTTTAAAGCGTGTGAAGTGGCTCCAGAGCGGGAAAGGAAACACTGAGCTGAGCTGCTGTTTCACTCATTAACAGGCTGCCACGTTCTGACCAACGAGTACAACTCAACACACTGTTCTGTTCTAACGATTCATAAAGAAAACAGACTGGTACCTCTTTCCCAGGAGAAAATCTACGGTTCTTCTACCAGTTCCTCCAACTCAAATGTTATTTATCAGGCCATAGTTGAACTTTTAAAAGGGACAGTGTGTAGGATTCTATTCACTTATGTATCGCAATTTTTTTTTTACGATTTTAAAATCGATTTTTTATTGCCAGAATCAATATATTTGTTTCATTTGAGTCTATGTGGAGGTAGAAGGAAGTTACTGCTTTTATTGGTGTAGTCTGCGTAACATGACGTTCCGTATCCGTCAACATAAACAAACCGCAGCGAGTCGAAACGACTGAGCAGAAAACAGCGGAGGGTCAGCGTGGATATGACCTGCACCCTCACATGTTAAATCCAAAGTGGTAAACACTACACATCCAGTAAAGTATGGAAACACTTTGGGTTTCACACATTGCAGGAAAAGCAGAGCTAGGCATCACGGCTAAAGCTGCATGCTAACTCTGTCACGGACAGGAAACGTTATCATATTGCGGTAACGTGCGGTCAGGCCGGCCGTCACTCTCATCTCCGTGGTCAAATGGGCCGACGCTACAACTGTAGAGCACCCATATACTGACATTTATGTTAAATGCATTCAAACGGCCCCGATGGAGCTGACCATGGATGTATAAGGAGAACGGAGCTGACGGGAGAGCTAGCGACGGACTTGAGAAGTTAGAGGAAGTATACACGTGTGACTACGTCCGGTTCTCAAAATAAGGTGTTAACAAAGGGAACTGTATATACAAAATAAATATATTGAAATAAGATTGATTGGATTATATTCACCAGAAGTGTAAAACATTACATGTCCCTTATAAATTAAAAAGAAAATAACACTAATTTGAGAAGTAAATGTCTTTATTCTTTGATTTTTTTGAGATGCTGGAAAAAAAATTTATAAATAATTCCTGACAATGATCCTGATGTATTTAACTTCAGGACATCTCTGACCAAAAGTGTATGATTCAACTTTTTACCCATGGTGTAGTGGTAAAAAAATTAAAGGTAAATCGCAGTAAATTGTAATATCGAATCGCAATACTTAAAAATTGCAATACATATCGAATCGGCACCCAAGTATTGTGATAATATTGATCAGGAGATAGGTGTATGGTTCCATAGTGAATGTGCAGCGGTTAAACAGGATTTTTGATGATACTAATGAGTGTGAACCATTTTAAGATCTAATTTCATTGCTGCAGTTGCTTATTTTGTAACATGAGTGCCAACAAACACCCCTAGCAGAACGGTAAGTTGTAATTCGTACGTGCTTCGTCAGTTTATAAAAGCAGCAGTGTGACATTAATACAGGATCAGTTGACTCTCAAGAGCTTCAGTTACAGTAGAAACCCTCTGATACTCTGAGGTACTTGCTCTGTGAGAAGGATCATCCTGTAGAATATTACTGTGATAATATCAGATTCTCTTAATCTGCAGACTCTTTTATTGAGGTCACCTGCAGAACCTCGATCTCTGACGCTGTATCTGTCTGATTAAGGAGGAGGTCAGAGGTCACGGCGGTGTGATGACGATTACGAGAACAGGAAGATAGATGAAGAAACATGGCGGTGTTTCCCTCAGAGCAGCTAGTCTTTCTGTATTTCCACCACAGAGAGACGACTAAAAGCATTCTTCTCTCTCGGGAGATACTTAAATACTCAGTTTACTTTGGGAACTGCATTAGTTGCTAAGTTACAGAACATTAAATGATTATTAGATGATTTTTAAATCAGAAAACCTAATGCCGAATTCACACCAGAGCAATGGCGAAGTGCGGCCTGCGGCGAGCTGCCATGTAATGTCTGTGAAAAGCTGCGTTGGCCATTTGATTCTGCAGCGAAGTGCGGCCAAACAAAAGTTGGGAAAACTTTTAGCGTCGATGTGCGGCCAGAGAATTCCCTCAGCTAATCAGTAAACCGATCCTGAAACATATGAACACGCCTCCTGACCGCAGAAGTGTGGCGCTCTCAAGTATTGCGGTTTTCATATTGCGATTTATTGTGATTTTTTCACACGCAGACCCTCCACCGTTTTCTACTTTCTAATTTTGGCTAGCTGCGGATATGACGTCACGTTACTCAGACTACTACAATAAAAGCGGTAACTTCCTTCTACATCCGCACAGACTCAAATTAAGCAAATATATCAATTCTGGCATTAAAAAATCAATTTCAAAATCTTAAAAAAAAAATTTTTCCCACTCCTGTTTGACACGTGTGAATGCAGAGCCAGAGGTTTTATGTGAGTTGGGTCGGCTGGGAATTTCTGATATATGACATTTAAATAAAAGAATTCACTGCTGATCTGCTGAAGCAGCTCTGGTCCATGTTATGACTATTAAATCTAAATATTTATCAGGTTAAGATCTCAGACTGAAACACACTTTAGTTCATCTTTAATGGTTTAAAACAGCATAAAAAGAGATGCTGAGAGGTTTGAGTTGAAAAGTCCAAACTGACATAACAACGGAGACGTCCAACACAGCCTTGGTGTTGTTACATGTTTTCAGTCATTTACTACAAATCACATGTACTTTACATTCCTGAGGACCATTTAACTGAAACACAGCGCAGAGTTTCAGATCTGTGGACGTGCTGTTTATGCGTTCATCTAAAAACTGATGGTTTGTTCTGAAAACAGTCACACGAGTGGAAACTCTACAGGATTTATAGCTAATGTGGAAAAAAACATGTGAAGAAAAAAACAGTGTTATGATCCTTTAATGGCTAAAAAGGGCAGGACTCCACCCTGAACACACACTAACACACACACACACACACACACACACACACACACGCACACACACACACACACACACACACACACACACACACACGCACACACACACAGGGAGTCTATGTGTCCCTGTTGGTTCATAAAGCATTTCTATAGCTCAACAGCTGCAGCGTGATGCCACACACACACACTAACACCGGAGTAACATGCAATTATGCATACACAGGATGTGAACACACTGGTACATACATGTATTTGACCCTAGACTCCAGAGATTAAATCACACACACTTTACAGCAGCAGCTACGTGTTTGCTTAAAGGTTCTCTTTAAGAGTCGTAAACAATTTGACTTAGTTTACGAACATGTTTTACTTAGTTTTCACACATATTTTACTTAGTTTACGTACATATTTTGCTTGGTTCCCATTCGTATTTTACTTTGTTTACGTATTGTTTTCCGTTATGTTATCTTGTTTCCATACGTCTTTTGCTTATTTTTCGTACGTATTTTACGCAGTTTACATGCTTATTTTACTTAGTTCCTTGTAATATTTTACTTAGTTCCCTGTACGTATTTCACTTAGTTCCTATGCGTATTTTACTTCGTTTACGTACATATTTTACTTGGTTCCCATACTTATTTTATTTAGCTTACATGCGTATTTTACTTAGTTTAAGTATGTATTTTACTTAGTTCCCGTACGTATTTTACTTAGCTTACGTACGTATTTTAAGCCCAACCATGATGTTTTTTGTGAACCTAACTAAGTGCAACCCTTTCATGGTAACAACATGGGGTTAAATGACAGGCGAAAAGCCTAAGATGCGTTATCATGACACGCGGAATGTCCTTAAAATGTTGTGCTATTTCTACGCCTTCCATGAGATCAGGTTGGAAGAGGAGAGGACCGTCATGTGAGTGCTGTGTGAAGGACGGCAGATCGATTTGTTAGATGTTTGTTACTGAAAAGAAGACTTAAACTTCCTTCATGTTGTCTTCATTCTCAACAAAGATATAATGCAGACGAGATTATCTGGGTTTGTCAATTTTACACTCTAAACAAGTTCAGATCTTTAGGACACTTTAGTCATTCTTTGCCCGTTTGGTTTTTATTTTATGTTCATTTATTTTATTCTCTTATTCCTTCTAACTGATTCAAATTATTGTATGGATTGTTGCCTGCTATGTGTTAAACTGTGCACATCTATCATTATGTGGTGTATACTGTATCAGTTTTATGCATTTTATTTAACATCTGGCGAAGAGACAACAGATGGAGATTAAACAGTACAACACTTCTCTTCATTATGTTCAATTAATGGAGAAATTAATGTGGCAGATCCTTTATTTCTGTATTTTTCTGCCTCTTTTATCCATTTCTGTAGATTTACTTTGTTGGTTGTGCTTTCCTGCAGTATGTGTGAATTTACACTCCAGTGAACACACTAAACACACTTCTGAACACAAGCACACAGTATGTACACACACAGTACACACACAGAGTACACACACACGTATGTATTTGACCCTGACCTCTGTGAGGATGAAGCACGCACTCACACACTCACACACTCACACAAACACAGTACACACAGTACACACAAACACACAGGTCCAGCTGTCTGAGGTCAGGAGGCAACGAGGGAGGAAGTGAAGGTGTCAGCTGATTGTTTCCTGCCTGTTCCTCAGCTCATCCTGTGTGTAGTATGCGAGTTACAGTCTTCAGTGAGAGCAGCGATGGTGAGGAGACGGTCAGTGTTTCAGGGACATAATGAATGAAAATGATTCAAAAATACATATACGATACAATACACTAAATTCATTAAATTAGGGCTGTAAATCAATTCAAATATTTAATCGTGATTAATCGCAAAATAATCACACATTTTTTTATCTGTTCAAAATATACCTTAGGGGGTCATTTGTCAAATATTTAACATGGGTTAATGGTTATCAACATGGGAGTGGGCTAATATGCTGCTTTATGCAAATGTATGTATATATTTATTATTGGAAATCAGTTAACAACACAAAAGGTACTGCATTTAGCATAAAACAATATGCTCAAATCATAACATGGCAAACTGCAGCCCAACAGGCAACAACAGCTGTCAGTGTGTCAGTGTGCTGACTTGACTATGACTTGCCCCAAACGGCATGTGATTATCATAAAGTGGGCATGTCTGTAAAGAGGAGACTCGTGGGTACCCATAGAACCCATTTTCATATCTTGAGGTCAGAGGTCAAGGGACCCGTTTGAAAATGGCCATGACAGTTTTTCCTCACCAAAATTTTGCGCAAGTTTGGAGCGTTATTTAACCTCCTTCGCGACAAGCTAGTATGACATGGTTGGTACCAATAGATTCCTTAGGTTTTGTAGTTTCATGTGATACCAGTATCTTCACTCTTGCTCATGCCCGCTACGCATTATTATCGCATCAACTTTGACAGCCCTACATTAAATACATTAAATACATGGGTCATCCCAGAACAGCAGCTGAGTCGGGCCGGTTACGGCTGAACTTCAGTAGATCCGGCTGTGCTCTCTGGCCCATGAACTGCCGTCAGGTTTGGCTTTGGGTTTTGGGAACAATTTGTGAATCCGCTCCAGTCAGCGGTGCTGATGACGTTGTTATGATACGTACATGAAATAAAGCGGCCGTTTTCACAGCACTCTCACTCATCATTTAGCTTCATTCCAGATGGCCATGTCGTTGTGAACATATCCGTGTATTGGAACGTTCAGATCAGATGAAGATGACAGACAGACCAGACAGACCAGACGGTCTGACTGTAAAATGTCTTGGAGGTGAAACGCTGCAGGCTGAAAATATCATATCAGAGTCTGTCTCTCCCTCTCTTTCTGCTGACTCAGCGTTTCCTCAGCGCTGACTCCATTGCTGACTCAGCGTGTGTGTGTGTGTGTGTTTGTTTTGAGACTAATTGTGTACTAATAAACATTGTGTGTTACAGGAAGACAAAGTGCTTTAGACTCAATTAGACACAAGCACACACACGTCTACCTGATGTCTGAACACACACACACAGGTGACAAGTTGACCTGATTTCATCTGAATGTAGCACGCACACACACACACACACACACACACACACACACATACAAGGTCAAACACACACACACACATATGATCAATATTCCATAATAAGCAGCAGCAATGATGGATTTCCAATAGCAAGATAACTGGAGGAGGAAATAATCCCATCATTACCTCCACACACACAAACACACACACACAAACACACACACACACACACACACACACACAGACACGTTGCATCGTATCCTCATGCAACGGTTCATATGATATCTTACAAAAAGTTAATCCTCATTTTTCGGGCGTTTTCCTACGATGTCCAGCAACACGTGTTAATTTACACTTGTTACATGCATACAGTCTTTTCAAAATAAACTTCTGTCTTCACAGGAAACTATTTAGTTAGATTTAGGAAAAGATTGTGGTTTGGGTTAAAAAATAACTACGGAAGTGGCATTACTTAATAAAGGAAGTAACAAATAAATCAACGCTGACTTCTGATTTCACACGGGACATGAACAGCGGTCTCCTGGTGAAAGTCTGGTGTTTTACCACTATAGATGACAATAACAAAGTACAGTACAGAAATGTGTACAGTACCCTCTTACACCAGAAAAATAGGGCTCCCCCAGAAGCTACGGTGTAATTCAAACACTGTAACTATTGTAACTATTACCATGCATATGTTTTTTGTGTAAAATATATTGAACATTGAATGACATCAGATCTAAAATATTGTTCCTTCATTTAGCGCAGAGATTTCAAAAGTGGCAGATAAAATTTCTCAGTGGCAGACAAAGAAAATATTTGCCTGCCACAGTTGTAGGAAGTGAGAAAAGTTCATTTCAGACCCTGCCTCCGGTCTGTGAAGGCTTTAACACGTTATAAACTGCCTCGTGGTTACACACACCGCTCAGCACTTTATTCTTCTCTTTATTCTTCATGTTGCAGAGCGTTTCTACTGTTTCATGTTTGTAGGAAGCCTTGCAGCTCAAAGAATCTCAACTGAACTGAAGTACAAAAAGTCACCTAAACTGCCCAAAAAAAGCCAAATATTTTATTCAATTCTGATCTCAGAATTCTTCTATATGGTCTCATAAACATCCAGAATAAAGTGCTTTTCTCTGGTCGCCCATCGTAGTAACAAAATATCTTCGGCTGCTAGAGTCCTCACAAGATCATATAAACTCCTGTTCTGATGTCTCTCTGTCGGCTACCAAAACTACATCTGACTTACCAAAGCTTTAAGTGTCTCCGTCCTACATCTCCAGTCTCATTACTCCATCAATTTCCTGACCTCAACCATGTTGTTCTATTAAGATT
Organism: Sebastes fasciatus; assembly: GCF_043250625.1. Classification (NCBI taxonomy): domain Eukaryota; kingdom Metazoa; phylum Chordata; class Actinopteri; order Perciformes; family Sebastidae; genus Sebastes; species Sebastes fasciatus. The sequence continues at coordinate 29,747,168 of NC_133802.1, read as the reverse complement.
TTCCCCAGTGACTGTGTTTTTACATGTGAATATTTTAACATTAAAGTGTGCAGAGACTCTTTGGATGATAAATAAACTAAAGTTGCCTATAAATTGTGATTAAATCCAGTTCAACCAAAGCTCCAGTGCTAAATGCTATAATACATAGGAATATGCACAATGTGAGCACAACATGAAACCAGAGTTACAAGGTTTCTACATGAAAGCAGTAATGTGAGCCATAAGAAAGCGGCGACCTCTGACCTCTATCATTGATTCTCTGAAACCGACTCACATGCTCACCGTGACAATTAGGGACCGGCTCTAGGTCGGCTTGGAAAGGCTCGGGGAGAAGGTGCTTCCCGGGGCCGTGGACAAAGTGTCACCGGGGCGGACTGTCCTTAGTGCGCCCCAGCCGTGTCGTGCCCCCAGGACGGGGCTCGGCCTACGTAAAAAGGCGCCAGGGGTCTGTGGCGATGTCGGCAACCCACCCGACCCGTTTTGAAACACGGACCAAGGAGTCTAACTCACACGTGAGTCAGAGAGTGCAAGCAAAACCCTGTGGCGCAATGAAAGTGAAGGCCGGCGCGCAACCGGCTGAGGTGGGATCCCGGCCCTGCAGGGTCGGGCGCACCACCGGCCCGTCTCGCTCGCCAGCGTGAGCGCGTGCGATAGGACCCGAAAGATGGTGACGAGAGGTTAACGTCACGCTGCCGTAACGTGGTATCGGTGCCGTTGCATCGGAGCCATTTTGCGATTACGATTACATGAGCACAGTATTGGACCCAATACCCGATACTGGTATCGGTATCGGTGCATCCGTAGGGACAATGCTAACATGCTGATGGTTAGCAGGTATAATGTTCACCATGTTAGCAAAGAGTATAGAAGCAAAGAGATGAAACTCTGCTGTTTTTTAAAACAGCCACCATTTTGGACTGAAAGTACTTATTATATTTATAATATTGTTATTGCTAAACACCGGCCATTTCAATAGAATATGACAATAGAATAAAAATAATTTACTTTTCATCCTGAATGATGAACCACATTTCATAACCATCCATCCCATAACAGTTGCAGAGATGTTGTGTGTAATGTGATCTGAAAACAGGAGAGTGATGAAAAGCAGAAACAAATGTTGCTCTGTCAAACATGATGAAGAGTTTGTAGCAGATGTTTCAAACAGAATGAGTGTTTCCATGTCCCTGTGTTTATTAGTGGACTAACAGAGCTGATGTAAACTCAGCTACTGAGAGCTGGATGGATCTAAACAGCAGAATACAGTCTGAGGACTTTAAGTAGGACGACGTGCTCATATGGTGCTTTCTCTTAATACAGTGTCTGCAAATGAAGCAAACACATACAGACAATAAACAGCTGTGTTTACAGTTATAATGATTAGGGGTTGGGGAAAAAACTGATCCACCTATGTATCGCGATTTTTTTTTTTTTTACGAATCTGAAATACATTTTTTAAACTCTATCATGAACAGGAAAAATTACCGTATTTTATACTTCCTCTAACTTCTCCATGTCCGTCTCTAGCTCTCCCGTCAGCTCCGTTCTCTTTATACATCCATGGTCAGCTCCATCAGGGCCGTTTGAATGCCTTTAACATAAATGTCAGTATATGGGCGCTCTACAGTTGTAGCGTCGGCCCATTTGACCACGGAGATGAGAGTGATGGCCGGCTTGACCGCACGTTACCGCAATACGATAACGTTTCCTGTCCGTGACAGAGTTAGCATGCAGCTTTAGCCGTGATGTCTAGCTCTGCTTTTCCTGCAATGTGTGAAACCCAAAGTGTTTCCATACTTTACTGGATGTGTAGTGTTTACCACTTTGGATTTAACATGTGAGGGTGCAGGTCGGATCTACGCAGACCCTCCGCCGTTTTCTGCTTTGTTGTTTGTCACGCTATTCAGACTACAACAATAAAAGCGGTAACTTCCTTCTACCTCCGCATGGACTCAAATGAAGCAAATATATCGATTCTGGCATTAAAAAATCTATTTAAAAATCGTAACAAAAAAAAATACATGGGTGAATCGCTTTTGTTTTCCACCCAAAGTATCGACTACTAAATTTCTGGTATTGTGACATCCCTATGTCGTGAAACACTGTAGAGCCGTCATAAAGAAACAGCACATAAAGATTTATCCAGTAAATACATATATATCTCTCTCTCTCTCTCCCGCTCTCTCTCTCTCTATCTATCTATATATACTGTATATATGTTGCAATAAAACATGTTGAGCCTCAATGTCAGACTGCAGCTCTTCATCCTCATCTCTTATTCTGATGGTTTAAAACACCGTGGTCATGTGGCTGTTTTTATCTCTCCTAATAAAAAACTAATCACATTACAGATTGATCTTATTATTGATAACCTATCAGGTCAGCTGAAGGTTCATCTGGCTGGGAGAGTTTATAAACTATTTATTGGAACTAAAGATGCAAAACCAAAACAGAGTCGTTGGATGACGTCCAAACCGAACCGTTGCTCCACCATTAAATACAGGCCTGCTGATGAGGTGGCCATTAAGTAGTCTGCCTTCTCATGTATTGTCTTCAGATAATATAGAAATATCCTACTATCAATCAGTCTATTTATTTATATATTTTAGAGTTCAAACACATTGGATGTTTTTCTTCCCCTTAATGTACAAAACAAACCGAACCAAAACCGAGACCCAAAAACAGCAATACAAACCGAACCGTTACACCACTAACTGGATTTATCTGGCATCATTAGCGTTGTCTATTTTATTCATCATTTATTTATTCGACTGTTTTCCTTCTTATGGTGAATTCTTATAACTGTGTGTTTTATTTTCTATGTGATTGATGTTATTTTGATCAGGACGCTGCTATAAAACAGATTTTTAATCTCAGTTAAGTGTCTCCTGTTTTAACACAGTTCCATATAATCTGAACTGCCATTTACTTTCATTATCAATTATTCGGCTGATTATTTTCTTGATTGATTGATGAATTGTTTGGCCTTAAAAGTCGGAAAATAGTCAAAATAAATGCCAGTTGGAGTTATTTAAAAAGGGACGTCTTCAAGCAGAAAATCCTCACAGCTGAAATCATAAAACGATCAATTTAAAGGATTAATTGATTCGGCTGTAATCTGCTTTTATTCACCTGCTGCACTTCCTCCTCTGTAACACGCATAATCACTACTGATCAATCTGGTTATTGATCAGATGAACATGCTTCAGATTCAGTCAAACACTCTCTGAGGCTCCTCTTGTTATTTCTCTGCCTGTTCACATAAATAAATAAATAAATCTCCATTTTGTTTCCTTTATCATTCACCTGAATCTAATCCACTCGATCGATCAGGTTATTGATCAGCTAAACATCTGTTGGTAAGGACACATGTGGGTGAGAGCTGCTGCTGCTGCCTCATTTACAACCTACTCATTCATTATCATACAACCGATCACATCAGTTATTGATTACATGATCCATCAGCTACAGACTGTTGACTCACATATTTATTGATCCTGTATTATATAACTGATCAGAGAAGTTATCCTGCAGGAGAATCTTTATTGTCGTTAAAAAAATCTGATTAATGTGTATTGATCGTCTGATCACGTCACTGATTGAGTTCTAAATATATCATTTAAAAATTGATCATCAGGTGATTTCTCTGATTGAATGTTATTTTAGGATCAAATCAGGTGATTGGCTCTCTGATTGATAACCTTCAGCCTGATCATAAAATCTGATTAATGTGTATTGATCATCTGATCACGTCACTGATTGAGTTCTAAATTGATCATCAGGTGATTTCTCTGATTGAATGTTATTTTAGGATCAAATCAGGTGATTGGCTCTCTGATTGATAACCTTCAGCCTGATCATAAAATCTGATTAATGTGTATTGATCATCTGATCACGTCACTAATTGAGTTCTAAATGTGTCATTTTAAAAAATTGATCATCAGGTGATTTCTCTCATTGAATGTTATTTTAGGATCAAATCAGGTGATTGGCTCTCTGATTGATAACCTGATCATTTACATCGATCACAGCGGGATGAACATCTATAACCAGTTCGATCCCGGTTCTACTCGGAACACGAATCGATCAGTATCGGTTTGTGTGATCCGGATCGGAGGATGGAGGGCTCCTTCCTCTCCAGCACATGGACGCACGGATGAAGGCGGATTCAGGAAAAACATCCATCTGGATTTAGTGCGTGTTTTGCGGGCAGCAGATCATCTCATCTACGGTTCTGGAGCGACGTTTACACATTTTTCCGGCGTTTCAGCTGCGATTTAAAGCGTTTTTCTGCTGCCTCCCCCTCTTTGTTCTTCTTTAATGGATCGGCGTCTGGAGCCTAGCTACCTCCCAGACCCCCCTCCTCTCCTCCTCCCTCCTCCCCCACCACCACTCACTGAAAAACACACATTTTTCAGCCCACAAATCGCCTCTTTAACGCACAGAATTTAACCGTTTAAAAATGGAACACACAGCGAGCGGTGCACTAACGGCAGGCCGAGCATGTCTCACTAAATACCCTCCGAGGGGTGAAAGAAAGCAGCCCTACCTGGAGGTAGAAACCCTCCCCCGGTCCGGTTCCTTCACCCCCACACTCCCCCACTCACTGGGTGAGGAAACAGTGGAAAAAAAGGGGACATTTCCACGCGTAAAAACGTGGAGAAGAAGCAGCAGATGAGCGGTGATGCGGCGGGGAGACGAGGCGTTTTCCCCCCGAAACATCCACACACATACACCCCCCTACACCACCACCAGCTCCACCACCTCCACCACAGCTACCCCCACATCTATCTGGCACCCTGGACCTGGAGAACCCCCCATAACATCTCTACACAGAACCTCCTCCAGAAAGAAAGCTCCAGTCTTACCTGGACGGAGACGCGCAGAAAAGTCCAATCAGTTATTTAAATCCAACTGCCCAACTGCTGCCGTTACTGCCGTTCTTCTTCTTCTTCTTCTTCTTCTTCTCCTCTTCTTCACATCAGGTGTTGGTGGTGGAGTCCGGACAGGTAAACACGTCCTGCGTTAAAAAGGTGAAAGAATAATAATCCAGAGTTGTTGAGAGTGAGAGATGTGAGATGTGAGATGTGAGAGATGTGAGAGCGGAGCGGCGCAGCGCGTCTCCCCGGTTCACACACAGCCTGCCTCGGCTTGGCTCGGCTCGGTCTGCCGCTGCTCCGACACAACCAGCCCCCACCATCTGGACCGTACCACTCCACACCCGGCTGGGAGGGGGGATGTTAGCCAATTAAAGGGAGCTCAATTAAACTAGTTCCATATAAATGAATCGATTAACAAAAGGCTCAACTAGCCAACAACAATATTATTACTAAACAGGAGAATCTAGTGTTGTTTTTTAATCTTAAAGTAGTAGAGATGGAGTGTTTGCAGCTGTTCCACCCCTATACAAACTACCCCTTTGGTTCAGTCCAGCTCCTTAATCTGCTGTTTTTCTCCTCCCAAAGCCAGATGTGGAGAGAGACTGAGAGAGAGACCAAGACTCACAATGAGAGAGAGAGAGAAATATATAGACAGATGCAAGGATGTATATATAGAGAGAAGAGAGATATAAAGATAGAGGGGGAGTGAGGAGCTGCATGGAAATATAAAAAAAGATGCAGAGATGGAGGAGTGAAGAAACATGGAAATAGAATATAGAGATGGAGGAGTGAAGAAAAGAAAGCAGAGTAAAACAAATATTGCTTACAGGGAATGAGAAAAGGAATACAACAACATGACGTAGAGATGGACAGAAGGAAAAATAGAATAGAATAGAAAGCTTTATTGTCATTGTATTAAATACAATGAGATTCACAGTTGCCACTTCTGGTCAGTGCTTTAAAACAAAAACTTGACAAGGCTAAACGAGGCACATAAAACATATAACAGGTAAAACACACACAGTTATAAAGCAAATAAAACAGGTAAAGTAGAGGTAATAAATAAATATAAACAGAAGTGTTACACTAGAGGTATAACATTTTATACAAGAGTAACTGTAACAAGGATCGATAAAGTATTTCTGATTATGAGAGTCAGAGATGGAAGAGTAAAGAAAAATGGAAATAGAATAAAGAGATGGAAGAAATGTGGAGGAGGAAGAAAAGAAAACAGAAACGGTTATTGGCTCACAGGGAATGAGAGAAGAAATACAACAACAAGACGTAGAGATGGACTGAAGGAAAAAGACAAAGATATAATTAAAGAAGATAAATATATGTAGAGAACGAGGGAGATATGTAGAGGAAACAATATAGAAGGAGAAGACAAAATTAACTGTGCAATACTGTCATCAAGAAATATTCTCATTTATTTCTTATTTATACCATTCTGGCATCTATTCTACACATTTATTATATTTGTTATATATTGCACGTCTTAATGCAAATATTTGCACATATTTCTTATATTAAAATTTTCTTATTTTTGAATTTTAGTACTTACTTATTATACTGACTTATTTATTTACATATATTGTGTTTATATATTGTAGCATTATGTACATAGTTTACATTTTTATATGCAGTAGATCTTGTGCAATGTGAGTGATGTGCAATATATGTTGTTTGTGGTTTATATTGTTTGTGTTTCTCTGTTTACACGAGGATTGCTGTTTGTTTGTAGTTATTGATGCTGCTGTGGAGGCAGCTGATGGTGTGCAGCACTGAGTCCAAAAGAAAATTCCCCAAGGGGACAATAAAGTGTATCGTATCGTATGTTACATACTTCTTTATTTCTATTTTCTTACATTTCTTTGTTTATGCAAAAGCAACCGTAACAGGGATCAATAAAGTATTTCTGATTTTGAAAATCAGAGAGGTGGAGAAATGAAAGAATCAGAGATGGAGGAGTAAAGAAAAATGGAAATAGAATAAAGAGATGGACGAAATGTGGAGGAGGAAGAAAAAAAACCAGAAACGGTTATTGGCTTACAGGGAATGGGATAAGAAATACAACAAGACGTAGAGATAGACTGAAGGAAAAAGACAAAGATATAATTAAAGAAGATAAATGTGAAGGGAAAGAGGGAGATATGTGGAGGAAACTTTGGAAGGAGAAGACAAAATGAACTGTGCAATACTGTCATTAATAATGCATTTATACTGTACATTCAAGAAATATTCGTATTCATTTCTTATTCATACCATTCTGGCATTTATATTTATACACTTAAAAGATCCCACTTCTCAGCGTTTTGTATTTACTTATTTGCACTGTGGTTATTTGTTATATATTGCACGTCTTAATGCAGATATTTGTACATGTTTCATATTTCTTACATTCTCATTGTCTTATTTTTATTTTTAGTACTTTCTTATTATACTTACTTATTTCTTTACACATATTGTGTTTATATTGTAGCATTATGTACATAATTTAAATGTCACATACTCCTTTATTTCTATTTCTATAAAAATAGAGGTGGAGAGCTTTATGTTAAACTAGTTATCTTTATGTTAATCTAGTTATCTTTATGTTAATCTAGTTAGCTTTATGTTAAACTAGTTATCTTTATGTTAATCTAGTTAGCTTTATGTTAAACTAGTTATCTTTATGTTAATCTAGTTATCTTTATGTTAAACTAGTTATCTTTATGTTAAACTAGTTATCTTTATGTTAAACTAGTTATCTTTATGTTAAACTAGTTATCTTTATGTTAAACTAGTTAGCTTTATGTTAAACTAGTTATCTTTATGTTAATCTAGTTAGCTTTATGTTAAACTAGTTATCTTTATGTTAAACTAGTTATCTTTATGTTAAACTAGTTATCTTTATGTTAATCTAGTTAGCTTTATGTTAAACTAGTTATCTTTATGTTAAACTAGTTATCTTTATGTTAATCTAGTTAGCTTTATGTTAATCTAGTTAGCTTTATGTTAAACTAGTTAGCTTTATGTTAATCTAGTTAGCTTTATGTTAATCTAGTTAGCTTTATGTTAAACTAGTTATCTTTATGTTAATCTAGTTAGCTTTATGTTAAACTAGTTAGCTTTATGTTAATCTAGTTAGCTTTATGTTAATCTAGTTAGCTTTATGTTAATCTAGTTAGCTTTATGTTAAACTAGTTAGCTTTATGTTAATCTAGTTAGCTTTATGTTAATCTAGTTAGCTTTATGTTAATCTAGTTATCTTTATGTTAATCTAGTTAGCTTTATGTTAATCTAGTTAGCTTTATGTTAAACTAGTTATCTTTATGTTAATCTAGTTAGCTTTATGTTAAACTAGTTATCTTTATGTTAAACTAGTTATCTTTATGTTAAACTAGTTAGCTTTATGTTAATCTAGTTATCTTTATATTAATCTAGTTAGCTTTATGTTAAACTAGTTATCTTTATGTTAAACTAGTTAGCTGTAGGTTAATCTAGTTAGCTTTATGTTAAATTAATTAGCATTATGTTAAGATAGTTAGCTTTATATTAATCTAGTTAGATGTAGGTTAATCTAATTAATATTAATATAATAAGTAAATAAATAAATACAAATTTGATATCATATATATAATAGGCTATAATATAATATATAATACATTTGATCATAATTTTAGCAAAATCTATATTCATAAATCCAAATTTAGCCACTCTAAACCCTTATTTATAAGATTTGAAAATGAAACCAAACAGTACATTAATACCATTTTAATTCACTGTTGAGCTCTCTCTCTATATATATATATTTATATATATATTATATACAGGCCAACTTATTAGGAGCCTAAACCACTATCAATAGACTCACAACGTATTGTTACTTTAAATAAAAAGGTACTTTCTTATGGTTACATAAATATACTGTGAGTATACTGACATAGTTAAAATATACTCAATCAGACATTGACTTTACATTTTTTATTATACTTTAGATGTGGAAAAGCATACTTCCTTTTTACTTCTTGGTGGTTGGGGAGGAATTAGAGGATGCTCACAGTTTATTTAAAACATCAGTAAAAACGTACACGTGTGTGTGTGTGTGTGTGTGTGTGTGTGTGTGATTACAGATTAGTCACATCCTGACAGGCTGATGAGTCAGAGTCAGACGAGCTGCTGCCGGCTACAACTCCATCAGAGAGACAATGACACAGACAGACAGTGAGACAGGTAGAGGGTTAGTCAGACAGACAGACAGACAGTGAGACAGGTAGAGGGTTAGTCAGACAGACAGACAGAAAGACAGAAAGACAGGTAGAGGGTTAGTCAGACAGACAGACAGACAGGTAGACAGGTAGAGGGTTAGTCAGACAGACAGACAGACAGTGAGACAGGTGAGAGGGTTAGTCAGACAGACAGAAAGAAAGACAGAAAGACAGGTAGAGGGTTAGTCAGACAGACAGACAGGTAGACAGGTAGAGGGTTAGTCAGACAGACAGACAGACAGGTAGAAAGACAGACAGACAGACAGACAGGTAGAGGGTTAGTCAGACAGACGGACAGACAGACAGGTAGAAAGGTAGAGGGTTAGTCAGTCAGACAGACAGACAGACAGACAGACAGGTAGAGGGTTAGTCAGACAGACAGACAGACAGACAGACAGGTAGACAGACAGGTACACAGGTGAGAGGGTTAGTCAGACAGACAGACAGACAGGTAGACAGGTAGAGGGTCAGTCAGACAGACAGACAGACAGACAGACAGACAGGTAGACAACCGGCTAATTCTATTAGCAGTTTGTTGAGGCAGGGTGGCATGTGATTGGCTGAAAGGTGAGAGGGCAGTGACATCACCACTGTCATGAAAAGTGACATCATGAAATAAAAAGTGAACGTCTCATTGTGGGTTTTGGAGAGTTACAGATGTTGTTGGACCCCAGTTCAAGTTTACTGGCTGAGTTCAGGTCCTGACACACTGAGCTGACGGTCGGCTGTCAGACAGTTTGGGTCCGTCGGTGAGCGTCTGTCCAGGTTTTGCGTTGTGTCTCGCACCGTCGGCTCTAGTCGGGCCGTGTCAGAGTTTTTTCGGCTAATCCAGCATGTTGAATCAGCGGCTGTCGTCTTTGCAGCGTGTTCAAATGCAACTTTTTGGCTAAAAAACACAGTCAGCCTTCATCGCCGCTAGTTCTCTGATGTCAGCCTGGTGTGTCTGAGTCTTAATCTTTGATAGACAAAATAAACTCTTTGATTTCCAAGTGACGTCCAGGAGACTCTGAACCAGAGCTGAGGTGGATTATTCTGATATATATATATAAATACTGTCTGTTTGGAGCTCATATAGACTCAGATCCAGAGAGAGACTCGTGGCCTTCAGACCTGCTGCTGTGGTCTGAAGCAGCAGACTCAGTATTTCCAGCAGCTGGAGCCTAAAATAACCGGGACCCGGGGCTGGGTTCAGGTTCAGGTTTAGACTGGAGGTTAGATCCTGCGAGGCTCTGAGGGTTCACCCTGTAATCAGCTTCGGGTCTGACAGTTCTGGTTTTTCCTTCTCCCTCTTTCTCTCTCTCTCTTTCTCTCTCTGTAATTTACTTAATTGAAGCCACTTGAGGGGTCTAGCCCTCTCCTCTTTTCATCTACGCCTTCTCTATTCTTCACACTGTTTCCTCTCTCCTTTCCTTTCACATTGTTTCCTTTCCTTTTAGTTTGTTTCCTTTCATTTAATTTCCTTTTACTTTGTTTCCTTTCCTTTTAGTTTGTTTCCTTTCCTTTTACTTTGTTTCCTTTCCTTTTAGTTTGTTTCCTTTCACTTTGTTTACTTTCCTTTTACTTTGTTTCCTTTCCTCTTACTTTGTTTCCTTTCCTTTCCTTTTACTTTGTTTCATTTCCTTTCCTTTTAGTTTGTTTCCTTTCATTTCCTTTTACTTTGTTTCCTTTCCTTTGCTTTTACTTTGTTTCCTTTCCTTTCCTTTGCTTTTAGTTTGTTTCCTTTCCTTTTTTTTGACTTTGTTTCTTTTCCTTTCCTTTTACTTTGTTTCCTTTCCTTTCCTTTTACTGTTTCCTTTCCTTTCCTTTTACTGTGTTTCCTTTCCTTAGTGAAGGTATTTCTGCCTCCAGTCGGGCAGAGAGCATCAGACTTTGTGTACGTCCAGAAGAAGAAGAGCTGAACTGTATGTGGAAATAGAAATGTAATCAAAATGAATTGATTACCTTTTTCCTGAGGTTTATGTTACATAACATGTCATATTATTTAATACTCCAGTAGATGTTTCCATCCACCTTTTATTCTCCTTTTCAATCTGTGCTTGAATTAAAAAAAAAAACAGAGTGGAAAAACAGGAAATTAAAAAGTAGTTGTGAGGATAAAAACAGAAACAGATTTAGTGAATAAATGACGAGGAGGCTGTAACCTTCCTCACATTAATACATGAAACTATCAGTTTGAGCTCTTTGAATCACCTCTTCATCTTCTGTGGTGCTTTAATGGCACGAACAGCTGGTTGTAGATATTATACTGATATTCACACAACAGGAAACAAGACATCAGTCAGCTTTTATTTTGAAGGTTTTATGGAGACTAGAATTTAAACTACATCTGGATGGAAACTCTGAAAGGGGAATTTACAACATTATCTGTCTCTCTTCCTCTATCTTGTTTTTTCTTTTACTCTCTAAAAACATTTTCTCCCCCCTCCATCGTCTCTCACACCTCCCCCCCTCCACCTCTCTCTCTTCAGTGTAAATTGATGCCGATCACCCGTTAATCTCTTTAAGTCGGCGTGAAACAGCCAGCGGCATGCATGACAATAGGCCTCTGTGTGTGTGTGTGTGTTTGTGGTTGCAGGACCTACTGTATGCTTCTTCCTTTTACATCCCTGCTACTATTACCCAACATCTGGACCCGTGTGTGTGGTTGTGTGTGTGTGTGTGTGTGTGTGTGTGTGTGTGTGTGTGTGTGTTTACGAGGTCGAAGCCGCAGAACTGAATGAATTCTGTGTGTGTCTGTTTTTATTTATTTTTACTTCTCTGAGGTTTGACCGATATCCAACACATCTGTCTGTGTGCGTATGTGTGTGTGTGCGTGTTTGTGTGTGTGTGTGTGTGTGTTTGTGTGTGTGTGTGTGAGACAGTTTATTAACCAGAACCCAAACACACTTAAAGCTGAAAACACAACCACGTCACACTGATCACACTCCAGTTTTAAGTTACTCTTAATGTTGAAATTACCTTTCAAAGTTTTCGTTCTGGGGTTCAGGTGTAGCAAACCGATCTCGAGGGAAGGCGTATAAATACCACGACATTACACGGACATTTCGCGTGTCATGAGTACGTATTTTAGCGTTTTAGCGTGTCATTTGTACGCCATGCAAACGTCCGCAATTCAGGTTCAGGCAAGAAAACAACTAACTCAGGTTCAGGCAAGAAAAACGCTTAGTTAGGTTAAGGGAAAACATCATGGTTGGGCTTAAAATAAGTACGTAAACTAAGTAAAACACGTACGGAAACAACTACGGAAAACATGTCACAAACGTCAACAAAAAACGCGACAATTGTTGTAACGTGACAAACGTCACTAACTTAACTTACAAAACAAAACACGGTTCACCAACAGTCTCGAACACGGGTCTCTTAAGTCCGATGTCCGTTACATGGACATTTTGTGCGTCATAAATATGCATTTTTTGCGTTCTTAGCGCCGCTTTTTGCGTGTTATTTGTATGCAACGCAAATGTCCACAGTCAGGTTCAAGCAAGAAAACCACATAGTTAGGTTAAGGGAAAACGTCATGGTTGGGCTTAAAATAAGTACGTAAACTAAGTAAAACACGTATGGAAACAACTACAGAAAACACATGTGACAATCCAACAAACACAAGGCTTTCATCACAGAAAATGAAAATACTCAAGAAAAGTACAAGTACTTGTACCCCACTCTCCACCGCTACCTATCAGATGATTATACGTTAGATGTTGTGTTTACAACCGGATGTCTTCTGACGGCTAGTTGAAGCACAGGTTGACAGGACAGTCTGCCTGAGAGCCTTCACTCAGGGCAGAGAAGCTCTCCATCTCTCTCTCTGTCTCTGGTTGATGGCGGGACGGCCGCCAGGCTTGGTTGCTGAGGTGGTTACCATGGTTACCGCTGAGCCTCGCTCTGACCTGATTGTTCAAAAAAACAAAAAAAAAAAACAATGAGGGAAAACTTCAAAGAGGAGCTGCTCAGTTGCCTAGCAACAAGGCCCGGTGGCAGGACGACTCCTCTCTCTCTCTCTCTTAAATCACTATCTGTCTTTTTTCATCACTCTATCAGTCCGTCTCATCTCTCTCTCTCTTCATCACTTTCTTTTCCCATCTCACACCACTCTTCCTCTCTTCTCCGTTAACTCTCTCATCACTCTATCATCCATGTTTCTCCCTCTCTTCTCCGTTAACTCTCTCATCACTCTATCATCCAAGTTTCTCCCTCTCTTCTCCGTTAACTCTCTCATCACTCTATCATCCATGTTTCTCCCTCTCTTCTCCGTTAACTCTCTCATCACTCTATCATCCATTTTTCTCCCTCTCTTCTCGGTTAACTCTCTCATCACTCTATCATCCAAGTTTCTCCCTCTCCTCCGCGAACTCTCTTATCACTCTCTCTCTCTCTCTTCTCAACCAGGAGACGGCTGTTCGTGTCCCGTGGGAAACTAAAAGTAGCGTTGACTTATTTTGTCATGTCAGTCTTTAGTCACATGACTCGTCGGTATCGTCAGTCCTGTGAGTCACATGAGTCGCTAGTCAGTGAAGTTAACGTCAACCATGACTGTTTCCTAACACTAACTAAGTGGTTGTGTTGCCTAAACCTAACTTGCTGTGAAAATGTAGGTTTATTTTGAAAGGACATTATGCATGTAACCGGTGTATATTGCACGCCGTCCCGGTCCGTCTGAAAGTAACGCAAGAGGGGAACCCCGTGTGTCCGTCTCCGATGCTGAGGGGAGCTGACCAAACTCCACTAAGGACAGGTGGGTCAAACAAACACACGACTTTCACCAAAGAGACCGCTGTTTGTGTCCCGTGGGAAACCAAATGTAAATGTTTCGTCACGTTACGTTTCATAAGAAAGTCCGCTAAGGGTGGTTGTTATTTATTTATGGTTGTTGTGTTACGTTGTTGCGTTACGTTGTTGAGTCACGTTGTTGCGTCACGTTGTTGCGTCACGTTGTTGCGTCACGTTGTTGCGTCACGTTGTTGCGTTACGTTGTTGAGTCACGTTGTTGCGTCACGTTGTTGCGTTACGTTGTTGAGTCACGTTGTTGCGTCACGTTGTTGCGTTACGTTGTTGCGTTTATTTGTTGCGTTACTTTGTTGTGTGGCGTTATTGCTTTATGTTGTTGTGTTACGCTGTTGCCTTACATTTTTGCGTTACTTTGTTGCATTACTTTGTTGTGTGACATTATTGCTTTATGTTGTTGCTTTCCGTTGTTGCGTTCCGCTGTTGTGTTCCATTGTTGTGTTGCGCGCCGTTGTTGCTTTCCATTGTTGTGTTGCGCTCCGTTGTTTGCCTTCCGTTGTTGCGTTGTTGTGTTGTCGTTAAAGTGAAAAGCCATTATAGAATTTTTGCCCAGTGATGCCAAAAACGTTCTGCCTACAGAAGCTTTAAGTGCGGTTCTTGAGTTCTTGAGTACTTATTTACTTCCCACCACAATCACAGACATCATGACACAACAACTCATTTTTTATTAATTTCCTCCATCACCTCCGTCTATTTCTATCTGGATGCCTGTGGTCTCTCCTCCATTCACAGAGACAACACCCACGACCTGACCGTGTGTGTGTGTGTGTGTGTGTGTGTGTGTGTGTGTGTGTGTGTGGCTGCCATAAAGCACACACTCTACATTTATTGCCAGTAGTTCCCAACACACAGCTGGCAGTCAGAGAGTTGCACTTAGTGGTTTTAAAGAATCAGAATGAGTGACAGACAAGTACAAGTGTGTGCGTGTGTGTGTGTGTGTTGGAAAAGTCCTATGCTTGCAGCAAAGCATGATGGGAGTGCAGGAAGGTCTTGTGGTTGCAAAGGATTTAACACACACACACAAACACAGAAAACACACGGTTACAGCATGTGTTACAGGTTGTGTGTGTTGAATCACGTCTGCTATCTTTCGTAACCTATGATGTCACACACACACACGCACGCACGCATGCACGAACGGCACACACACACACACACACACACACACACACACACACACACACACACACACACACAGTCCAGTCAAGCCAAAGGTTTAATTGAAACCACCTTCTTCCTCTCTGAGTGTGTTCTTTCTCTTCCTTTACACTCGTCTTGGCTCTGATATTAATTCACTGTGTGTGCGTGTGTGTGTGTGTGTGTGTGTTTGTGTGTAGCTGTAACTTCATCATCTCACAGTATTATAAACACACACACACATGCTGGTGTTTCATGTGTCTCTGCTGCCTCCCGGTGGTCAGCTAACAGTACTAATACTACAGAGTAGAAATACTCTGTTACAAGTAAAAGTCCTGCATTCAACATGTTTACTTCAGTAAAAGTACAAAAGTATGAGCCTCAAAATATACTTAAAGGTCCAGTGTGTAGGATCTGGCGGTATCTAGTGGTGAGAAGAGGAGATTCAACCAACTGAAGCCTCTTCCGTGTGCCAAGCGTGTTGGAGAAAACGTGAATGTTCCTCTCTAGAGCCATCTGGAGCAGAGCCAGTGTGTAGAGTGTGTTTGTACGTGGGAAGTGAGTGGTGAAGCAAGAGAGAGAGAGAGAGAGAGAGGCGGCGACGACAGGAGCGGGTAATGTTATTGAATAAAATATGATTTAAAGGACCTGCGATGTTTCTAAAAGACGAGGCCTTAACGCTACTAAAACAACACTCCAAGTGTTTTTTGTCCAAAAAATGTTTATTTGGCATTGATTTCAATATTTTAGTTACAAAATCAACACATGAGAAATTGTCTTTTTACTTTATATTATTTTTGACCGTTTTTATATTGAATGTACATACTTGACTTTGGTTTCTTTTTTTGTTATCTTATTTACATTGTTATTGATCTTATTTGTTATTATCTCAGTTTTACATGATCATATTTCATTATTATAATAAAACTAATCCATTTGGAGTCAAAATTATACAATTTAGTTGTTTTTTATTGATTTTATACTGTGCACAATGGTAGAATGTGATGATGCACAGGGTAAATGTCATGGTCAAAGGCTCCATTGTGTGCACATAGCCTCCTATAGTGGATATCAGTAGTATTTTACAGCCAGATTCCCTTTCAAGAGGTAGAAAACCCATTTGGCACACTTTGGGTATCCAAGTGGCCAAATGGAGAGTCCGCCTGGTCCTATCCTCACTAAAACTTTTGTAGAATCTATGTGCTTTGTGTTATTTATATCTGCTTTGGCACAGTTCTGGTCAAGGAGTTGCTGAATGAATTCAGTGGCATATCTGTGCGTGGCATCATTGCTATAGTGCTGTTATCCACTGTCTAATCTAGAAAACATTTTAGGCGAGGAAAAAAATTTAAATATTCCTTTGGTTCATCACAATTTACTCAGGCATAGTAACAGTCACAATGTGACTTACACTGGGGGTGAATTCTCTGCGGTCTTACGTATCCATAGAGACCAAAATCATGCATATAGACCTGGTAGAAGTGGAGCTATTCTTGATTTATTTTGGGTATGTATTTTGCGAACCACACATTCCAGCACCCTGGAGCTTAAGAGGTTAAAAATAAAACATTTATAAAGTACACAGATTGTTAACATAAAGAGCAGAAATATTTACAGATATCAGATCAGATCTCGTTAGATGAACAACACAACATATCACATCATAACACAAAGTTTTGACAGTCCAACTCCCTCCAGTTCAATTCTAAATAAGAATCCTCTTTAATGAACTGGTCCAGTCTAACAGTCTACTGGAAACCAGTGAAGTCCAGTCTAACCGGTTCATCTCTCCAGTCGGCTCCACTCAGCTGGAGGATCTCGGGGTCCTCTGGGCTTCTGAACACGCAAGTTAAACCCTGAAAAAGACACAAATACATTCAAATACACAGTTTAAATACACAGAATGAAGTATTTATACACACAGAGAGTTAAAGGGTGATGTCCCGTAAATGCTGAGAGACGGGGGTCGACCCTGTTTACACCTGGGCTTCGTCCGAAATCACATGCACTACAAGAGACCACCCAAAACCTTCGTTACGTGTGCTCATTTCATTTAGTCGACAAAATGCCAACGGAGGAAAACCCGTATCCTACTTAGTGGTTGAGCTACGAAAGACCAGCTGAGAAGAGACGTCGGGTCCTTAAAAGGACTGACAGCCGAGCCAGGAGGACATCAGGTATGATTTCATGTGTAGGGAGGACACAACATCGTAGCGTCTGTTTAATGACAGTTACTTTGACTATGTTCTGTACAGTTTAAAATGTAAGGCAGTTTGTGGCACGGTGTGCAGGGCAGCATTAGACTAAGAATAGTTTAAGTACGGTTATCTGTGTGTAGAAAAAATCAAAACCTTGTTACTGTTGAAGTACTGATCTGCCTCAGAGCTTTTCAGATTGTTCATCGTTTCACCGTCTGTAGCAACGGAGTCAATAAAGTAGCTAGTGTAGTTTATCTGAGGCCATTTCTTCAGGTCGTCCTCCCATCCCTCGGTAATAGAAGGCTGAGGTATGATCACATTATCTCTATGTAATAGGTGTTGTTCACACGTTTCACTAGATTTTTTAATACAATCGCTCTAGGAGAGAGGATTAGCATACTGTTACCAATGAAAATGCCGGCTCTGGTTAAGTGACACGACGCACCGGAGGTTGAACCCATAATTCATGCAAGGCATCATGGGGGATAGAAATAAGGTGGATAGACACAGGCTGTATTCTAAACCGCCTGCTACATACTACTGACGAACGCAGTATGCAGTATACAGTATACAGTACATACTGCGTTCCTGAGTAGTATGCAGTATGAAGTGATGTACTTTGCAGTATGATTTTTTCCAAATCAGTACGACATCCTGGTATTTTTGGCATACTGTAGATTTTGCTTTTCTTTGCATACTACATGTTACATTTTGGTAAAATCAGTATGTACTGCTAATATAGTATAAAGGTTTAGAACACAGCCCCTTTATGTTTTGATTTCTTCTTCTTTTAATTTCCGGGGGACTCGGCACAGGAAGTGCATTACTGCCTCCCGTCGGTTAAAAACAACGAGGCATTGAGTCTTTGCAAACAGAAATGATGAACGTGTTTATTTGCATACAGAGCGGGGAAGTGAGATCTGATCACAAGTGGAGACGCACGTTAATGCCAGGTGTGAGCAGGGCCAACAAACCCTCGATGAGAAGTAGGAAAAGGGAAGAAAGATGTGGGAATGGATCAGCCTTAAAACAAAGAGTGAGATTTTAAACTCCAGATCAAACAGCGAGGACAGACACCTGTAAACAAGACAGCAAAGAGGAGGACTGTCCCTTTAAAAGCTGAGGACAAACTGTCCAGGTGTACTGACCGATGCCTCCAGGTGAGCAGAGGCTGCTGATGTCTGAGACTGAACAGGAGAACTCTTCATAGTCTTCGTCAGTTGGTGAGAGACGTGTCGCTGGAAGAGAGAGCAGTCACTCTGTCACTTATTCATCTCATCACGTTTCTCTCTCAATTCCTTCCTTTCCTCCTCTCCTCCTCTCCTCTTACCTGGCATCAGGTGATAATCTCCGCTGTTGCTTAGCGACGGCGGTCCCTCCCCCAGCCTGTGATTGGCTGCCGATGCCGGCTCATAGATGGGCGTGGCAGAGAGCGGCAGGCTGTGAGGTTTACCTCGCGGTGTGACGGTGCTGTAGATGGGAGCTGCCGATGCTCCTGCAGGGTCGTTGTCATAGTGATGGGACGGCGGCAGCGTCCTAAGGGTTAATCATCAGAAAGGACGGTCACATATCACACATTTCTAAAGGGAAACAAACACCTGCAGCATAAAAACACCTCCACCCGTATTCTCTAATTAACTGAGTAATAGTATCACTAAGTATTCAAATACTTTACTGCAGTAAAAGTACTTATACCACACTGTGGAAATACTCCACTACAAGTAAAAGTCCTGCATTCAAGATCGTAAATCTGTTTTCATCTTGATTTTATCGATACACAAACTTTCACACCTCAGACAACGGGGAAAAACATGCTATATTTTAAGATTCTTTTTTCAAATTTGCATAAAAACAAGTGGATGGAAATGCTTTTCTAGTTTCATATGACACCAGTATCTACACTCTAGCTTTGAAACTGAGCCTGCTACAACCTAAATATCACAAGTTGCGTTAACACGTTAAAAGGTATTGGTAGCGTTAAAACAAATTTGCGTTAACGCGTTATTATTGTGTTAACTTTGACAGCCCTACTCAAAATATAAGAGCAGCTACAAGTCACCATGTTTTATGTGGTTTGCATACAATTGATTTGAAGACGACCTTGAGGTGTTTGTTTACCTGTTGGATCTGGGGGGCGGGGCTACAACAGAGTAGGCGGGCTCTGCTGAAGGTGGGGGGGCATGTCTGGGCTTGTTGACCACAGCGTACGTGTCGTTCATGTCAGTCAGACGAGACAGTCTGTAAACGATAGAAAAGAGAGAGTTAGAGAGTTAGAGAGTTAGAGAGAGAGAGAGAGAGAGAGAGAGAGAGAGAGAGAGAGAGAGAGGATAATGAAGAAGTAGTTCCAGCAGAAATCACAGACTGTTTCTGCAGATTAAATAAACAGGATTTAAAAATTAAAACATAGAGAAAAGGGTTTATCATAAACTCTTGTTGGCGTGTGAACAAGTGTTGAGATGAGCGGCATCACAGAGGAAGTTTTGCTTTTAGTAGTTTAACCTTTGTATAGTTCCTCTCTGTGACAGAATACAAAATACATCAGAATAAAACTGACTACTGCAACTTCCGTGTCCGTCACGTGATGCCATTGGGCCCAAAAAGACTTTCCCCCATAGACTTACATGGGGAAAGAGACGTCTGTAACTCAGTGGATCATTTGTTTTTGAGATAAATCAACTCCCCAGTACGTATTCTCAGTATTCTCAGTTAGTAACTACAAACTAGTTGTGCAGAAATTTGAGCTCATTGTTTAAAAAAATAATAATTCTGATTTGAGAATAATTGAGCCAAAGCGAATGAGAAAAACTGTAACATGTATTTCCTCCTCCTCTCTCATTTCTTCTCCTCATCTCCTCCTCTCCTCTCTCGCTGCTCCATTTCCATGGCAACGTGGTAACATATGGGGATGGAGGGATGGAAAAAGGAGGGTGACAAAGTGTTAATTTAACACCTCGGGGTGAGACTTATCTTGTCTGTCTCTCTGCTCGCAGACAGACAGAGACAGATAGACAGACAGATAGACACACAAATATATATATATATATATATATATATAGATAGTTAGATAGATAGATAGACGGAGAGACAGATTAATAGATAGATAAATAAATACCTCTTGGAGGAGGAAGCAGGTGATCTTGTGGTTTTATTCTCAGGTTTCTGTTGAGAAAACAGGAAGCAGAACAGTTTAGTTCATGTTATCAGGTCATAAAGGAACAGTGTGTAATATTTCAGGGGATCTATTGGCAGAAAAAAGGCCTTTTAAGGTATAAAAACAGTCTTAAATATATTTACAATAGTCTTAAATATTAGATTACATTAGATTAGATTCAACTTTATTCTCATTGCACATGGTACAAGTACAACGAAATGCAGTTTTGCATCTAACCAGAGTGCCAACTAGTAAAGTGCTGATAAGACAATATATACAAATGAGGATATATTGGTGTATGTACATAGGCATATACATATATACAGATTGTAATTAAAGTGCAAGTGATCGACATGTGTTATATTCTGATGAATAATAGCTGAACTATAAGTTGCATGCTGATGGGATATTGTATAACAAATTTGTATAAGAGTATTCTATATCTTCTTTAGCCTGAAAATCCTTGGTACCATAGTTCCAGACCTGCGACCTTACTGTATGTACGTTCATATGTGGACCATAAATAAATGAGTTATTCTTAAACTTTATTAATTATTACACGGCTTTGTTGAATACTCGATTTTGATTGGTCAATCACGGCGTTCTACAGACTGTTATTTCTTTATAGCAGACCGTTGCTATGGACACGGTTCTAATGTCGGACTCTGGCAGACTCTGTTTTTGTGTCAAATTATTGATTTCTTAAGTAAGTAGCCGTGTAATAAGCGGTATAATGTACAGCTAGCGGGTCATTGTTGTGTAGGAAAACTCCTTCACAACTATGACCGGCTAGCTGTACATTATCCCTTACATTATTTATTATATAACATATAACTTTCTTTGTTTAATTCATCTATCTATTCATGATTTGCTGCTCATCCAGGTCATGATTAATTAATTATATTACTAGGTATTGTTGTTGAAAAGGACAGACACATATGTGATATAAATGTAAATAAATTCATGCATTTGATGACAAATTCTGGGCTTTTCTCCCGCTGGTTTTCACGGATATCTTTCATACGGTATGATGGTGAAACAGGTATTATAAATAGCATTTTCTTAAAGAGTCTGAAGTTTAACCCGGTAGAAACCCTGTTTACTCCTCTTTCGAGCAGCAGGTAACATTTTTGCACAAACAAGTAAGCAATGATGAGTTTTAGTAACAGAGTGTTGTTAAAGTGTGATATTAGTACTGCAGTAGAGGATGTGAACACTTCCTCCAGAACGGAGTAGAAATGTGCTTCTTAATATAAGCGTTTCTCTTTCTGATTGAGTAACATGTCATTCAGTCGTCTCATTGAGCTTTAGATCTTCTGTTCCACAGATAATAAAGAGATTCACTGTTAACACGCAGTCAGAGACACAGAGAAGAAGATTAACTTCATTAAACTGATGAAGGAAACAGTGAATTCGCGTCTTTCTGTTGTGATGAGAGTCAGCAGGTTAACGTGATGTTTTATAATCTGGTTAAGAGTTCACCTACCCGTCAGCGTGTGTCGTCCATTAGTAGTTCTACTGTAGTTTTAGTGGCTGTTAAATGTTGACCAGCGTCTCTCTGAGTGTCTCTTGAGTGTCTCTCAACTATCTGCTCTCAAACCGTCAAACTGCAACTCTGAATTTACATACAGGAAGTCACATTTATACGTTGCTTCCTCTTTCTGCAGCTGCTCTCACATCTACTTCCTCTCACACACAGACACTCCTGAGGCTACATGAGGAG
Organism: Sebastes fasciatus; assembly: GCF_043250625.1. Classification (NCBI taxonomy): domain Eukaryota; kingdom Metazoa; phylum Chordata; class Actinopteri; order Perciformes; family Sebastidae; genus Sebastes; species Sebastes fasciatus. Next base: position 29,725,044 of record NC_133802.1, on the reverse strand, counting down.
GAGGAGGAGGAGGAGGAGGAAGAGGAGTCTAAATGTGTTTTACCTGAGACAGGTGGAGGTGGTGGAGGAGGAGGAGGAGGAGGAAGAGTCTACATGTGTTTTACCTGAGACAGTAAGAGGAGGAGGAGGAGGAAGAGGAGGAAGAGTCTACATGTGTTTTACCTGAGACAGGAGGAGGAGGAGGAGGAGGAGGAGGAGGAGGAGGAGGAGGAGGAGGAGCCTAAATGTGTTTTACCTGAGACAGGTGGAGGTGGTGGAGGAGGAGGAGGAGGAGGAAGAGTCTACATGTGTTTTACCTGAGACAGTAAGAGGAGGAGGAGGAGGAAGAGGAGGAAGAGTCTACATGTGTTTTACCTGAGACAGGAGGTGGAGGAGGAGGAGGAGGAGGAGGAGGAGGAGGAGGATGAGGAGGAGGAGGAGGAGGAGGAGGAGGAGGAGCCTAAATGTGTTTTACCTGAGACAGGTGGAGGTGGTGGAGGAGGAGGAGGAGGAGGAAGAGTCTACATGTGTTTTACCTGAGACAGGTGGAGGTGGAGGAGGAGGAGGAGGAGGAGGAGCCTAAATGTGTTTTACCTGAGACAGTAAGAGGAGGAAGAGGAGGAAGAGTCTACATGTGTTTTACCTGAGACAGGTGGAGGAGGAGGAGGAGGAGGAGGAGGAGGAGGAGGAGGAGAAGGAAGAGGAGGAGGAGTCTAAATATGTCTTACCTGAGACAGGTGTCCGAGGAGCTGACGACTGCTGTCTGACTGCAGGAAGCGTTCAAACATGCAGGCGGCCGCCGTGAAGATGAACTGGTACTGCTCCTGGAGGAGGAGGAGGAGGAGGAGGAGGAGGAGGATTATGTTATTATCAACCACACAAGTTGTGTTTGTCAACAGATGAAACCTTCATTGCACATGAGTCTAATATTCTACAATCTAGTGTTAAATATTAAAATTACACAGAAAGTTCAGACTTTCTACAACTCGTGGTGTTTGTCGTCAAACTAAGAGCCAATCAGCTCTTTGATCAGGCGACAGCCAGGCGTTTCCCATAATGCCCTGGGTCTTGCAGTCGGTGGAGAGCAACTGCGACGCCTGGCTCTAAAACCTGCGGCCGACTCGATCTCGTGAGGTTATCGTTGCCCACATGTGCATGACGTCAGAGCAAGTCGGGATCAAGTCGGACACAAATCTAACCGGCATGCATTGTGTGCGCGCCGATCGCTGGTGATGGATTCTACTGAGGCCTGGCTCATCTGGAACGAGCCTATTGTACAGCAGCACAGAGCGCCCCCTGTGGGCTCGATGCTTTAAATCCACCTACTTTAGTTTGGACTGAAGAGGGTCTCTGTCTGCGGAGCTCCAGGATGACCTTCATGATGCTGAAGTCTGCTGTGATCTGCTGCAGACGACAGGAAGCAACACACTCAAACACTCAAACACTGCTGCAGCATCAACATCAACTCTGTTATTTTTCTGGTTATTTTACTCTCATATTTTGATTGGTTTTGTTGCTGAATTTTGCCCGAGAAGAATCTGCAAGAAAAACATATATTTGCAACAAAAGTTTTTATATATTTATTTAGGCTACTTATTTCCTTATTTACTGACTTCCTTATTTTGTGTTATTGCTGTTACTTTTTATTATTTTATGGAGGATGAAATACGACCCATGGATAAATAAACAAGAGTGAAAACAAAAAGCAAATTATCTAGAACATCAAAACACAAACAAGAAAATATATGTAGTTGGTAAAATGATGTTCAGGTTTTTACTTCACAGAAGTTACTTTATCAGAGTACAGTGTAGTAGAAGTACTTATGGATGCAGTATTTCTCTGAAGAGGTCTTTGTGTCATCATGTGTTACCTTGGTACCCAGCAGGTCATGGATGTATTCGAGAGCACAGATGACTCCTGTCCTCCCACAGCCCGCACTGTGACACACACACGCACACACGCACGCACGCACGCACGCACGCACGCACGCACGCACGCACACACGCACACACGCACACACGCACACACACACACACACACACACACACACACACATACAGACACACACACAGGAACAGATGCAGTGTTCATGTTCGCTGTGCCATCGATAGCTGGTGTTACCTGCTGCATATTCACAGCCTCCTGCTCCCTGTGTGTGGGAGTGTGTGTGCCTGTGAGTTTGTGTGTGTGTGTGTGTGCATGTGTGGTGTGTGTGTGTGTGTGTGTGTGTGTGTGTGTGTGTGTGTGTGTGTGTGATAAGCTGCCATATGTGTGTAACGGCCTGTTGAATGTTAATGACCATCTGACCTGCGATCTGTGCTGCTGGCAACAACAAGCTGCAGTAATGACGTGAAATTAGCAGCCGTTTAGTGTGTGTGTGTGCGTGTGTGTGTGTGCATGTGTGCGTGTGTGTACCTGCAGTGTACCAGCAGAGGTGAGGTGTGTGTTCCCTGACTGGTTCTTGTTCTCTCCAGCAGGTCCAGAACTCCTGCAGCCTCGTAGGGAACGTCGTGATCCGGCCACGACAAGAACTGATACTGAGTCACTGAACGGCTGACCTGAGGAGGAGGAGGAGGAGGAGGAGGAAGAGGAGAGAAGAGGAGGAGGAGGAGGGGGGGAGAGAGGAGGAGAGAGAGGAAGAAGAGCAGGATGAGGACATGGAGGAGGAGAGAGGAAGAGGAGAGAAGAGGAGGAGGAGGAGGGAGGGAGAGAGGAGAGAGAGGAGGAAGAGGAGGATGAGGACATGGAGGAGGAGAGAGGAAAACGAGGAGGAAGAGGAGGATGAGGAGGAAGAGGATGGAGAAGGAGAGAGGAAGAGGAGGATGAGGAAGAAGAGAGAGGAGGAGGAGAAGAAGGAGGAGGAAGAGGAGGTGGATGAGGAAGAGGGGGACGAGGAAGAAGAGGATGGAGGAGGAAGAGGGGGACAAGGAGGAGGATGACAAAGAGGAGGAAGATGAGGAGGAGGAGGAAGAGAGAAGAAGAGGAGGAGGAGGAGGAAGAGGAGGAAGAGGAGGAAGAAGAGCGGGAAAAAGAGGAGGAGGAGGTTGATATCAATGAGTCTGAGCCCCCAAATCAATCCCATTAGTAGATCCAGGTGCAGGACATATTTAGCCTAGCTTAGCACAAAGACTGGAAGCAGAGGGAAACTGTTAGCGTAGCTCCATCAAAAGAGAACAACTCCAGGTCTGTCTGGTTTACACGTTACATCCTCAAGAATCCTAAAGAATTACCTGCTGGTAGGTGACAGTCAGATCTCTGACCACTATGTCTTCATTAGGACGCGCCTCCCCCTGCTGGAGACACACAGGAACTACATGTTTAAATACAGCAGACATGTTTGACTCAGTTAAAGTTACTGTGAGGAGGTTTCTAATGGTTCTGACAGTCTCAGTTTAACCACATAAACACTCTACATGGGCCCCTTTGTATGACGGAGTATTAGGGCCACACTGAGGAAAAGAAATTAATCTGAGATTTCGAGAATAAAGTAATAAAGAAAAAAAGTCGCAATACTCATCATACTCATACTTTTTCCATCAGTGAGAAGATTGTCTATAGTCTATTGTCTATATATTGTACATACATAATTACATGCATTTAAAAATAAATATATTAAATAAATAAAAATAAATAAATAAATGCAATAATAAATAAATAAATAAAGTAAAAAATAAATAAATAATGCAAAGATAAATGAATAAATAAAGTAAATGCTAAATAAATAAATTAAAAAAATAAATACAAATAATTCATGGGAATTCATACAATGATGAATAAATGATAAAGCAAATTAAAACAGAAATATCAATTTATGTCTCATTTTATCAATTCATTAATAGCTACATTTATTTTTAATGTTATTTGTGCTAAATTTAATGATATTTATTTATTCATCAAGTCATGTATTTATTTTTTCATTTATTTTTGATTTTGGCAGGTTCTGTCCTCCATAAATGTTATCTGCAAAGCTTTATGTGTTTAGATGAAGATCTTTACGACATGAGGCGGTGGTGCTTATGGGAAACACTAGTCAGTCCACAGAGGGCGCCAAAATCAACACAACATAAAAGTTCCTTCTCGTTGATTTAAATGTAGTAAAATATTAGAAATAATCTTCTATGAGCTCAGTGTGTGTGTGTGTGTGTGTGTGTGTGTGTGTGTGTGTGTGTGTTCTCACGTTGCAGACAGTAAACGGTCCGAACGCAGCAGACTGGTGAACTGGAGACCAGTAACACTCACACTTCTTCTGCAGAGCACAAAAAATACGACCACAGTTCATTTTAATAAAAACACATTCATCTTCAACACTGATAACTGAGATTCATTATTAATTAGAATGGAAACATAGAAATTATATATGTACATATTTATATAAATGTACACTTTTCTGTTTCTATTTGAATCATTTCTGGTAGAAAATAAATATTAAGGTAATAATTAAATGTTGAAGAATAACGAAAATAAATTTTATAAAATCATTATGGTCAATCCAAAATGATGAGATACATAATAACATAATAATACTGCTACATCACAATTTCGCGTGAGAAAATATATCACATTTTCCCAGTAATGACATATTAATTAAAACTATGAGGTACTCATTTAAGTCAAAATTAAGAGACAATAAATCAAAATATATGTTGAAATATATCATCATTTTTCAATCATCAGAGTTATAGTTTAGATTATTATTATCATTATTATCATCAGGGCCGGCTTAAGGCATAGGCCATATAGGCGGTCGCCTAGGGCGCCACCATCTCGGGGACACTGGTCACCATATAAAAATAAAATAATATAAATACATTTTTTTTTTTTTAAATGCCTTTGGGTGCCCTACCTCATTTTCTGCATTCAGGTAACAAATGTACAAATAAATAAATAAAGAATGGCTCCAAAATCATTATCATTTTTACCTTTCCCATCTCTATTTCTCTGCAGGCCATGACTATCACCTGAAACACACACACAGTTCCAGACATTAGACAGAGCCTCCTCCATCTGACGATAAAAACATTTTCAGTCTAACATATTAAATTGCTTGAAAGTTAAGAGCAAAGGTTATTGAATTATTGTAGCTGTGTAGTTCTCAGTGGCTGAGACTAATTCCCGGGCAGACCCAGACTAATTCCTGTAATTAACTGGCCATGACTGGTTCGTGGTGAGTGTGTGTTGGACCTTGATGTCATGCTGCCAGATCATCCTCCAGAAGTCTGTCAACGTGGAGCTGAGAGGAGCCTGCGAGGCGATGTAGCTGCTGCATGCTGACGCCCCCTGCAGGACAAACACCAACATTACAACACACAGGCTGCAGACTAAGTACACCACACACTTACAGAGACTACAAAAAAACACACACAGAATAACAAGCAAAGAAGTAAATATGTGTTTAGTTTTCTACTCTTTTGTGTTTTATTGTTTGTCAAAGACTTCATTAGTAACTGCCGTCTCAACGTGGGTGGACACTCATAACGTTTTCTTAACGCGATTCTATTAAATGAATAAATGACTATATTAATGTTCACAATTAATGTGAATGTAAATTGAACATAAATGAAAACATCAACTCCAGAGAAATAAGAACATGGAAGTTTTTTTAAATTTTTTGGTTGGACTTTAAAGTAGAAAAATACTAAAATTATAAAAGTTTGAGATAGATTCAAACCGACAACCTGTGTCTCATCAAACCTGTTTTCTGACGAGCTGAGCTCTATCAGCTCTCACACAGCCAATAATCACATTATAATCAGACGTTACTTAAACCTGCAGTAGGCAGTTTATTGCCATCATTGCGAAAAAAATTCCATAATAACCTTTCAGCATATTGTAATTCAAGTGTTCTGAGAGAAAACCAGACTTCTGCACCTCCTCATGGCTCTGTTTTCAGGCTTTAAGAAATCTAGCCCGTGACGGGAGACTTTGACCAATCACAGGTCATTTCAGAGAGAGAGCGTTCCTATTGGCAGTCCATTCAACGGAGGCAGCTGTCAATCACTCGTAAACTCCGATCAAACAATCAAACTAGGCGACGCTGATCAAATATGAAACAATATTATGTTACTGTAATGTCTATTTCTCTCCTCAAATGTTTTCAGAATCATCTTGTAGTGTACTGTTTAGCTGAAAAAATTAGAAAGTTTGCTCCGGCTGGTGGGCAGTGCTTGGTATTTCCTAAACTGATCTCAATATGGCTGCTGGGTCACAAACTTTCTGACTCAGAGGAAGGAAGCAGCGCTCACCTTGATGAAGTTGGCGTTGATGTAGTCGGAGTCAGAGTCTGAGGTCAGAAGAGACAACACCACCCGAGTCTGGTCATCTACACACACAGATTCACATTATTTTCAAGTCTGTCTAACATGTCTCCAATGGAAGTGATGGAGGACTAAGTGCATTTACTTGAGTATGTAGCTCCACTACATCTCAGAGGGAAATATTGTCGTTATTGTTCAAAGGTTATGAAACTATCCTTTCATTTACAGATTTCCTCTCTTACGTCTCCCAGCAGGAAATATAAAGACCTTATTCAAACGTGAATTTGTCTTCACATCGTTTTAGAGCGAGAGAGAGAAGGAAGGAAGGAAGGAAGGAAGGAAGGAAGGAAGGAAGGAAGGAAGGAAGGAAGGAAGTGAGGACACAGAGGAGGTGGTGTGTCCCTACATGGTAGGATGTCTTTGTATCGGTTCTTCTTGATGTTTTCCTTCAGAGCTCCTTCCTCAGTGGTCAAACTGGGATCTCTATTTACCACCGAGGTCTGTGAACGCACCACCTGTAACACACACACATTAAGAGGAATATTATCTCACATAATTTCTATACCATAAAACTGAAATTATATGATAAAAACATGACAATTAACTATCTGGTACAAAAAGACAGTAACAGCTGCACGCTACAGCTACACGCTACACGATACAGCTACATGCTAAAGCTACACAACTACAGCTGCACACTACAGCTACACGCTACAGATACATAACTACAGCCGCACACTACAGCTACAAAACTACAGCTACACGCTACAGCTACAAGGTAAAGCTACACACTATAGCTGTATGCTACAGATACACGCTACAGATACATAACTACAGCTGCACCCTACAGCTGCACACTACAGCTACATGCTACAGCTACACGGTAAAGCTACACACTATAGCTGCACACTACAGCTACAGATTTAGCTACACAACTACAGCTGCACACTACAGCTACAAAACTACAGCTGCACATTACAGCTACACGCTACAGCTACAAGGTACAGCTACACACTATAGCTGTACGCTACAGCTACACGCTACAGTGGCACACTACAGCTACACGCTACAGCTACACAGCTACACACTACAGTTACACAACTTTAGCTGCACAATACAGCTACGCGCTACAGCTACACAATTACAGCCGCATGCTAAAGCTACACAACTACAGCTGCACACTATAGCTACACGCTTTCACTAATAATTATATATTATTAATAATATTTTTGACACATTTTCCAGATATTCTTCACTACTTTTGTCACATATTTTACTTGTGAACACTATAATTATTAGTAAAATATGTTTCATGTGTATTTGTGTTTTGTATTTGAGTCTGAACATGAAGAAATATGAAGCAGACTTTTACTTTAAATATAAACCTGAGGTCAGACTGAGACAGAGTAGCGTCTCAGGAGAGTCTTTCAGGTCTCTTTCTCTGATGAGTCATTTCAGGAAGAACAACAACGAGGAAGTTTCTTGGCGGGTTAATAATGAACCGACCTGAGAGAGCGACCACACAGAGAATGAGGAAGCAGGATTATTGACTAACTTTGGCTGACCCACGGGAACAAACAGCCCGACCTGCAGACTCACCTTAACACAACTAGTACCACTATTCTACTCTAAATCATCTAAACCATCACTACAGACACACTTTATAACACAGAGGAGGATTTCGAGCATCGACGATAATGCATGCTGCCTTCACTCAAGCTTCCTGTGGGTGGTGAACTGTGTCGGTGTAACGTGACACAAATAGAAACACTGATGAACCTGCAGGTTATTTCTGCCTGTTTCTCTGTTTGACCACAGAACTGCATTTAAAGCTTCATGTTGAGACGGTAACCGAGAGGAGGATGGAGCAGAGCGGTCGCTGCTCAGGATGCCTCGCTTCACTATTTCAGTACTGACTGACCTGTTAGATATTTTAAGAGGTGTGATTCTGAACAGACACGTTTCTGTAAGGCTGTATATATTTACATGAAGCAGCCTGACGTCACACAGCAGCTCAGTCACTTTTTATTATGTAGCTGCAGCTCATTTGAATAGACATCATAGAGATGTCAAAGCACATGCAAATAAACAGCAGCTTCTCCCAGGAAAGAAGTCACTTACTGTATTATCATCGAAAACAACACTGTGTGTGTGGAGCAGGAAAAGACTTTCTGTTTTTGTTTGTCCCACAATCCTCTGCACGGCGGATATATTGAAGCCTTCAAATTAAAGTTGTGAGTTTGGGAAGTCGTGTACATGATATGCTTGGCATTCAAGTGGTTAAGGCGTGAAGAACGCCGCTGCTAAGCAACGGCAATATTAACGTTACTGTCGGCGTCTAGAAGCCACAGAAGCTAAACATTTTGCGAGCTAGCAAGCGGGTAACATAATGCAGGAAATGTAAAGGCATAATGACAGAGGAAGAAGATGAGGCCGTTGAGAATATCAACATTTTTCTCAGACATATTATATGATTATGAAGACATACATTAGATGACTAAAAATACAATATGTAAGGGATAATGTACAGCGAGCCGGTCGGGGTCTCTCATCGCCCTGAAGGGGATTCTTTCACAACAATGACCCGCTAGCTGTTAGGGATGCTAATTTTGAAAAATGTTCTTAACCGATAACTGACCCTCGTTAACCGATTATTAACCGACAAGATTTGTGCCTCACATGCAGCGGTGTACCAGCTGTAGGAGCACAACAGATATCGTTGACGGGAGTCCCCAGTTCACCCGTCCGGGAGCGTTAACTTAGCAGCCACGATGCTGCGTGTAGTGTCGCGGACATGCAGCCACTTTCCCAATAAAAGTCTCCACCGCACGTTTAGTTTAGTGTGTCTGCCCGGCGTAACGATACTTTGTCTGCCCGGCATAGCTTTAGCGAGTGGCCAACAAACAGCGTGTATTTGTGCTACGTTAGCAGCTCTAGCATTGCCGGAGGCTTCGTGCTCGCCACACACGTAGTCTGCGTAACCTTAGCGAGTTTCCAACCGACCGTGTGTGTGTGTTGGCGTTGAGTGTGAGTCACAACTCGTGAACTCTGAGCTTTCAGAAACGTTCCACTTACGAGGTCGTGGATACGACAAGAGGGGGGTGTTCTTCTCATGAACACGGCCCCATTTGAAGGCACCTTATGAGCAAGCGGGTCAAAGTTCAAGGCACAATTGTCTGATGAAGTTGTATGCATACTGCATTCAACAGTATGTACTTTGTAAGGGAAGCTGCAGTATGTACTAAGAATACAAATAAAAAGTATAAGATTTGGAGCGCAGCCACAGAAAGTTGCTTCACCATCATCGTTAACCTCAGCCCTCTGCCCCGGCACCAGCTTTCAACACTTCATGTTGAGGTGTGAAATTCTCATGAGACTTTTAGAAGAGATGTTTTTATTTATATTTCTTATTTTTTATTAAATACTTATCAGAAAAATATCAATATGTTGGTCTTAGAAATGCTCTGCGACGCTGTCAACATTCTGAGTCCTGAAACAGAAATGAAAAACTGTTTCAAAACTGGAATTTAAAGCCAGTTTTACTTCCTGTTTTTTTGGGTTACGTTCTCAAACAGAGAATGGGGGTGTGGTTAATAGTCAGACGTTATTCATTACCATGGCATCCACATTGCATCGTTTTTCAACCCAGTTTAGATGAATTTACTGACCACAAATGACACAAGCCAGTTTCACATGTTGAAACTGTGGAAAACTTTAAATACCTCGGTACAGTTCTGGACTCCCAGGTGAGCTTCTCTGAAAATACAGAGTATGTTTTCAAGAGATGCTCACAGCGACTTTATCTTCTAAGGAAACTTAGTGACCTCGGTGTCAGTCAGCAGATCTTAGAATTAGTGTATAAAACTATAGTTAAGAGTGTTTTAACCTTTCGCCTTCCTGCCTGGTACGGTCACCTGAACTGTAGATATAAGAATAAACTCTCTAGGATTGTGTCAGTAGCAAGCAGAACAGTTAGTAAACCCCAAAACGCCTTGACTCAACTCTTTACAGAAAGGAAGAAAGTGAGGAGCATCCTGGCAGATAGCTTCCATCCTCTCTTCAGCCAGTCGGGAGGCGCTGTAGAGTCCCTCTGGCAACTAAAAATGTGTTTCCTTCAACTAGTGTCATGAATATTGTTAACTCAACAAAGTGACTGAGCAGATCTGAGCCACAGACACTGACATGAACTGTTTTAATGTGTAACATGACCTGTCTTTGTATCAGTTTTTTACTATCTGCTGTCTGCTTTTTTTAATGTTGTTGTTTCCTGTGTTAGGTGACCCGATGACAAATTTCCACTCTGGTGGACAATAAAGATTCATTGTATTGTATAGAAATGCCAAAAATACACTGTAGGACGGCTTTAAACTCAATTTAGAAACCTACATTTCAAAACTCGCCCCTTGAAGGTGTGAAAATAGCCTCAACTAGATATAGACACACACATACACACATACAGGTATAAAACCAGACACTCACATTGAACTCCTGATCCAGAGTCCCTGGATCCACAGTCCTCAGAGTGGACAGCAGGGAGGACAGCAGCTCCATGTCAACAGCTGATCCCTCTGACTGTCTCTCCGTCTGTCTGTAGGGTTTCTCTCTCTTTACCTCGGTCTCAGTTCTGTTAATAATTTAACTGCAGGTCACTGAGCACCTCCCTCTCTCTAGAGCACAAGGAGGAAGTGTGAAGAAACTTTGAATGAAATAACAGAAAGTTCAGAACGGTAAACTCGGTTACTTCACTGAGTTTTAATGTGTCAGAGAGATATATTTCCTTCTTCAGGACGACATGAAGCAAACCGTCAGACACCTTTAGACACACTGAGGGAGATCTAAATGAGTTCCACCTGTGTGTGTCTGCAGGCAGCGCGTAGAGATAGATATACAAGATAGGAACCCTAGGTTCTCCTTCAATGTGAAAGATGGAACGCAGCAACAACTAGGCCACTCAAAGTGCTTTACAGAAGATATACAGACATTAAGATAAGATATTAGAGGAGCGGAGACACAAAAGTACATGAGTTGGGGTTCGATCCCCTCGTCTCCACTGGACCATCGTCACCATCTACATTAAGAAGCACAGAGAGAGAAACAGGATCAGACTGAGAAGGGTCACTTTTTCATCTTTTTGTCAATTTACAATTAAGATGCAAATTTGATAATTCATGGATTTTATTTGGCATTTTCATCTTTATGTTACGCTTCCCCGTCGACGGTCAGGACAGCTTTATCAGCTGTAACTGCGGTGTGAGAGCAGTGCAGAGCGACTGAAACAGAGTATTTTTACTGTGTTATATTAGTAGTTTTACTGTGTGGTATTAGTACTTTTACTGCAGTAGAGGATGTGAATATGTCCTCCTATCAGTACTTTTACTGCTGTAGAGGATGTGAATATGTTGTACTATCAGTAAGTATCAGTACTTTTACCGCAGTAGAGGATGTGCATATGTTGTACTATCAGTATATCAGTACTTTTACTGCTGTAGAGGATGTGAATATGTTGTACTATCAGTAAGTATCAGTACTTTTACTGCAGTAGAGGATGTGAATATGTTGCACTATCAGTATATATCAGTACTTTTACAGCAGTAGAGGATGTGAATATGTTCTGTATCAGTAGAACAGGAGGTGACTCTGCAGTCGACTCCATCAGTCTCAGTTTCACTAACAGGACAACATTGACCTCCAGTGGTGAGAAGATGAACTGCAGCTGTGTGAGTGTCTGAGCAGAAACACAGATCAGGGCGCCTGGGTTAGCTCAGTTGGTAGAGCGGGCGTCCATGTATTAAGGCTTGGTCCTGACCGCGGCGGCCCGGGTTCGAATCCGGCCTGTGGCCCTTTCCGCATCCACTCTCTCTTTCACGACTCTATCCACTGTCCTGTCATAAAAATGGAAAATGCCCCCAAAAAAATAACTTTAAAAAAAAAGAAACAGATCAGTGAATCTGAACATCATATAAAAATTAAAGATGAAATATGGCTAAAAAAGATTGTCCTCACTATCATAAATTCCACTAATGTAATTTCTCTCCTTGTAAATCTATTTAAAGGGACTGTTTGTAACTTTTTACAAGTATAAATCACCCGGGTCGGTGTCCCATGGGCGCTCGCAAATGCACGCTTGCGTGTGGCTACACTGTTCAGACGAGACTCCAACACAAACTACATGGAAGCACCAAAACCGCAAAGTTCTATCTAGTGAAGCCCGTCTTGCAAAACAGTGTTGGCTGCGGTCAGAGGGCGCGGGGGAGACCGTAGCTCTGCTCTCCAGGGCAGGAGTCTCTGCTGTACTCTGCTCCTCTGCTCCTCTGCCTGCCTTCACTCAGCTCGCTCCACCTCACGTGCATGCGCGCACACTACACACTGCAGAAGAGTTAGTTTAGCTCTGAGAATACCTAGTGAATGAACAGTGGACGTTTGTGCAGAAATAAATGCTGCAGCTCCCCAGACCAACAGAGGTTTTCCGTTTCTTGTGAAGTGACGAGGCTCAGCAGCAAGAAACGTTATCGTCTCCGACCGGGTGCCGGTGTCTCCCCTGTTCCCTCCGGCCGCGGTCGGGATGCTGAAGCAGGAAAAGCCAACACTAGGATCAGCATTGATTCATGGAGAGACCTTCGTCTGGTCAACTAACATTACTGCTAAGCAGCTGAAATATAGAGTGATATTGTGGTTTTAGCTGACGTGTGTCGCCTCACTGTTTTGAGCGATGCACGTTCATGTCTATGTAGAGCGAGCACAAGCGCTAGCCCGACGCTGACTTTCGTTGACTTAACGGCCACAGGTGTCGCTGTTAACAAGCATTTCTGATTCTTACAAACAGTCCCTTTAAATGTGTCCTGTAAAGTTGAATAGTGACTTTTCTTGACACGACTTGTTTCTATCAGTGACCAGAGGAATGAAACCGATAGGAAACGTCATCATGTCTGTTAATCCACACGTCACTTTCAGGTAACATTAACCTCAGAGGATCATATTAATCTAACGTAACAAGTTTCTACAGTTTTGATAACCAACTAGAAAAACTCCAAATTAATCTTTGCTTTTTACTACAGTGGGAAGAAAAAAACATTTTCAATAAATGGTTACAGAAGATATTTGTCCATAAATATCTGATAAACTATACATTTAACACCCTTTCAAATTAAAGTCTATAACTTGTTGTTGACGTGATATGAACATGTGATCTGTATCTCTTATCTGAATCAGGAACAGTTTCTATCGAAGCAGCTGCTCTCTGTAGTTTTTAGGAGGAAATAGTGACTTTGTTGGGGACTATTTTCAGTGGCCAATGATTTAAATAAGAGCTATTACGTACCGGGAAGTTGATTTACCTAAAAAACAACAACATCCTCTGATTTACAGACGTCTCTTTGTACATCCATGGCCACAGTGTTTTGACTCTCATCTCAAGTTCGATGTAAACACTGAGTCCATTGTTAAACGAAGCCAACAGAGAATTCATTTGCTGCGGAAAATCAACTCCTTTGGTGTGAGTAGATCTATCCTGTGCACTGTCTACTTGTCATATATTGAGAGCCTTTTAACCTTTTCATTTATTTGCTGGTTTAACGGTTTGTCTATGAAGGACAGGAATTGCCTAAATAACATTGTGAAAGTCTGCTCCAAAATCATCGGAGCCCAGCAGAGCAACTTAAACTCTCTCTGGGAGAAACGTGTCCTCCAGAAGGCCAAAAACATTATTAATCACAACCAAATCCTGTCTAGTGAGTTCACACTACTGCCTTCAGGACGGCGCTATCTGCCGCCTCACAGAAAGACAAACCGCTACTCCAAGTCATTCATTCCTTCTGCCATTACACTGCTGAACGCAGAGTAACTATCATGAATGAACGACAACAAAAAATGTTTTATTTACTTTGAATGTACAATTATTTTGCACTAACCACATAACGGTTGTCTGTGTTTGCATTAGGTACATTCTTGGAATACAATTTGCGATGTGCAAATACTCTTGGCACTTTATTCTATTCTAATTATTTATTTATTCCGTTATTCTTTTATCTCGTCTCGTTTTTATTCTTGTATTCATTGTTTTTATTGCGAAGATTTTTAATTTTTAATCTTGTACTTTTATTGTTCTGCACCTCCCCATATGCCACCTACTGTGTTCCCTCTGTCAATGATGATTGTGCAGTATGAATGTGTGTATATGTTTCGGTGGACTGCAGAAACTGAATTGCCCTTCGGGGATAAATAAAGCTCTCTATACAGACTCATTTGCGTTTTCAGTCCAAAAAGGCGGAAGCGTTACCGCAGCACCATCTAGCGGCTGTTGTCAAAATAGCACCAGAGTTTCGCCTCTTTGCTTCATAACTCTTTGGTTCTGGTACGGAAGTTTAGAATTCGGACCCTCAAACAGAAGAAAGTGAGGAGTCGCCAAAGTCTGTCGTCACCCTGAAAAAATGTTCTCACTGTGAAGTTGGTTAAATTCTCACTCTCTCAATCTCTCACACACACACACACACACACACACACACTCACGCACTCTCTCTCTCTCTCTCTCACACACACACACACACACACACACACACACACACACACACACACAGAAAAGTGGTGTCATCAGTATTCGAGTCAGATGTGTTTCTTTCAGTGAACTCAGCTGGCTCTGGTTCCGAGTAAAACCCCCACCAGACCACCAGGGGGCAGCAGAACTGAGTGTGTGTTTAAATGTGTGTGTGTGTGTGTGTGTTAGAGAGAAAGTGCCAAAAAGAGCAAAAGAAAGTATGCATGCATGATTGTGCAGACAAATGTGTGTATTTGTGTGTGTGCCAACCTTGTTTGTATGCTTGTGTTTGCAGGCTTGTCGGTGTGTGTGCGTTTATGTGTGTGTGTGTGTGTGTGTGTGTGTGTGTGTGTGTGTGTGTGTGTGTGTGTGTGTGTGTCCTGACAAAGGCTCCATCCAGCCATACTGCAGAGGGCTGCTGGTTCCCAGAGACCCTCAGAGCTCCAGGACGCCCAGTCTCTCTGCTGCCTGCAGCCCAGACACAGCAGCCCCGACACGGACAAGGACCATCACCCTGCTCCCCCCCTCCTCCTTCTCCTGGAGCTTCAGCGCCTGTTTGGATTACTAATGTATGGAGTCGAGTTTTAAAGTGGGAAACTTTAAAAGGAGTATCGGGAGTTTAATGAGAAGAGAAGAGAAGAGAAGGTGAAAGCAGAGGACGCCTTCATCTCGTCTGGACTACAAACTTATTAAAAAATCTGGTGGACGTCTTAACAAACATCAGCGTTTCTTCGTCATTTAGAAACTTTGGAAGACGTCTAATAAACAGCTGCCGACTTTGCCAACATTTTTCCTGGAAATATCGACTTTGTCATCATTTTCCAGGAACTCTGAACTAGTCCTGCAGCTTACTGAAAGGTTTCGGAGACTTTGCCAACATCAGGTTGATCATTTTGTTCCTGAATATCGGGACTTTTTGGAACCATTGCTGGAATTTTACTGAAGCTCTGCACTATTATTCGTCGTCACGTCCTTTAAAGCACAAAAAAACCCAGTTCTGGTTTGAATCTACCGACTTCAAGAGGAATCTTTCACATTTAAAATGTGCATCATGGCCCCGTCTGTCGGTCTGTGGCTGTGTCTGTACCTGCCACTGCTGTTTACGGACGCAAAGAGCGTCGGGCAACACGACAGTCAGAGCGACGTCGTCGTCAAACTGGAACCCCTTTGGGTGACCAAGCAGCTCAGGACCGGGGACGACACCAACGCCCCCAACCAGAGCCAACCCCTCCCTGAGATGCTGGATTTAGACGCGGACCGGAACCGCCGCCTGGCCCGCGGCACCGACGAGGAGGAGCAACAGTCCACCTTTAGCCAGTCCTTTGAGAACGACTCGGTGACGCCGCCGCAGGCCACCGAGTTCGCCAACGGGACAAAAGTAGGAGCAGGGGACAACGGCGATCATGATCACCATGGAAATGTCTCCAGCTCTGACCACGGCGCTCCAGGACTCTACAACCCCTTCTACCCGCTGGCGGACAGCTCGTATGCAGCCTACGCAGTGCTCTTCCTGGCCGGCCTGGTGCTGTCGGTGGGCGTGGTGGGAAACATGGCGGTCATATGTATCGTCTGGAACAACTACTACATGAGGTCCGCCTGGAACTACCTGCTGGCCACTATGGCGTTCTGGGACTTCCTGGTCCTGGTGCTCTGCCTTCCTGTGGTGGTCCTCAACCAGCTCTCCCATAGGAGGATCCTTGGTGACATCACCTGCCGCATGGTGCCTTATATGGAGGTGGGTGGGGCTTGTGTTGAAGAATTAGGGGGAAGAGGAAGTCAGTGAGATTGGCTGAGACTGATTCTGTGTTTTTGTGGTATAAATACTTTAAGTTCCAACATGTGCCGGGTTAAATGCGTTCATGGGATTTGTTCTGAGGGTGGCGCGAGAGAGGAAGTTCATGGACTGAAAATAGAAAGGGTTCATCCTCTGAGGAGCCTGAAAGAGTTCAGAGTTATCTCTGTGATGAACTGGTTCTTAGACTTTAATACTTTTGCACACAAGTGAAAAGTTTGTTCTGAAAAGCTGGCATGTTGTTCTCATCCACCGTTCGTAGTTAAACCTACGAAAATGAATGCACCGTAATTCATATATATCCAGCAGAATCAATTTGTATGTCAAGTCATAGTCAAGTCAGCACACTGACACACTGACAGCTGTTGTTGCCTGTTAGGCTGCAGTTTGCCATGTTCTGATTTGAGCATATTGTTTTATGCTATATGCAGTACCTGTGAGGGTTTCTGGACAATATTTGTCATTGTTTTGTGTTGTTAATTGATTTCCAATAATAAATATGTACTAGGGCTGTCAATCGATTAAAATAGTTAATCACGATTAATCGCAAATTAATCTCACATTTTTTATCTGTTCAAAATGTACCTTAAAGGCAGATTTATCAAGTATTTAATACTCTTATCAACATGGGAGTGGATGAATATGCAAAAACTGCTTTATGCAAATGTATGTATATATTTATTAATTGAAATCAATCAAAAACACAAAACAATGAAAAATATTGTCCAGAAACCCTCACAGGTACTGCATTTAGCATAAACAATATGCTCAAATCAGAACATGGCAAACTGCAGCCATACAGACAACAACAGCTGTCAGTGTGCTGACTTGACTATGACTTGCCCCAAACTGCATGTGATTATCATAAAGTGGGCATGTCTGTAAAGGGGAGACTCGTGGGTACCCATAGAACACATTTTCATTCACATATCTTGAGGTCAGAGGTCAAGGGACCCCTTTGAAAATAGCCATGCCGGCGAAAAAAGTGTTTTGTGAGGTCACAGCGACCTTTGACCACCAAAATCGAATCAGTTCATCCTTGAGTCTAAGTGGACGTTTTTGCCAAATTTGGAGAAATTCCCCCCAGGCGTTCCTGAGATATCACGAGAATGGGACGGACATATTTGTCCGTACAGACGGACGTACAGACAAACTGAAAACATGATGTCTCCAGCCACGGCGATCGCTATCGCCGGCGTGAAGGCATAAAAACAAACTGCACCCAGCAGAGACTAGAGAGTCAGTCGCCATGGTGACCTGTTACTATGTCTGCTGGAACGTCCTGCTGCTGCTTTCAGGGTTTGACAGGAACAAATTTGGGGTGAAACTGTGTTTGTATGATTTGTAACCCCGTGTCTCTGGCGGCCATATTGGAGGTCTTCAGTTCAGAGAAGAGTTGACAGAGCTTCGGTTCGTCTCAGCAGAACTGAACAGCCCTTACCAAAGAGAAGTTTATTCAAGTGTGCTAATAGTACACTTCTATTGAATTTAAAATAAGAGAGTATACTTTCAGGTTACTTTTTTTGTACTTATCAGAGATGAACTTATCAAAAGTATTCTTAAGTTTACTTAGCCTATACTGACAAGTATACAGAAAAGTCTAAGTATACTTGGCTCATACTGACAAGTATGCAGAAAAGTATAAGTATACTTGCCTTATCGGCCTACAGAAAAGTATACTTGGCATGTAGCTGTGCTTACTTTTTGATAGAGTAGCCTATTAAAGTGTGTTAGAGTTTGTAAACAGATGTTTTGATATGAATTTACTTCAATTCATCAGGAATTTTGTATGTTTTTGAGTTCTCCGTTCACCGTGGAGGCATGTGTGAAAAACTAATTTTATTTATCTTTCTTATCATCACAAAATGTCCAGTCAAATAGCAAAAGCCTCTTTAAGTAATACATAAATCATTGGCTAAGTACTATCAGTATACCTTTAGTATAGTTTAGTACAAAATAAAACTTAGATGTAAATTAGTAGTGTACTCAAAGTTTACTATTCTTACACTTAATAGTATACTTTTATAAACTAAAAAATGGGCTAATTTAGCCCCAGGAAGAATTGAAGTAGTACACTTACAATTATACTGCTAGTACATTGATATTAAAAACAATTAAAAGGATTGAAGAACATGAGGGAAGTAAATATAGTCATGACTTATTTTCTTATGTGATTTCAGAAGCACTGGGTTTTACTAAATATGCGTCTGTGAAAAGTCATACAGAGAAAGCCAATTTAGGAAATAATGGGCCTTTTATTTAAAGAAATGAAACTATATATGTGTGAGGTGTTTTTATAGATTCGCGTCTTCAGTAGGAACCAATGAGGGCTGCTGAGCTGAGAGCCACAGACAGGAAGTCACACAGTATTGTGAGACAGACTAACACGTTGTTGGTTTGGGTCCACACATGAGATTTGTTGCCTATAAGGCAAGTAAGGGATAATGTACAGCTAACTAGACTTCTGCACCTCCTCATGGCTCTGTTTTCAGGTTTTCAAAAAATCTAGCCCGTGACGGGAGACTTTGACCAATCACAGGTCATTTCCTATTGGCTGTGCTTTGGCTGGTGGGCAGTGCTTGGTATTTCCTCAACTGATCTCAACATGGCCCCCGGGGTCACAAACTTTCTCATTTTACAGCTAAACAGTGCACTACAAGATGTTTCTGAAAACATTTGAGGAGAGAAATAGACATTACAGTAACAGAATATTAATTAATATTTGATCAGCACTGCCTAGTTTGACCGTTTGATCGGAGTTTGTGAGTGATTGACAGCTGCTCAGAGACGGTAGGCTCCAGCTTGGCTCTGATTGGTTGTTTTCCTCCCGTCTGTGAAATCTAGCAGATGCCATTAGGAGCATTTTTTTTTTTTTTTAGCAAAAAAGCATTGCTACAAGAAGCATGTGAGCTGTATAATCTGGGTTAGCTTCACGGCACATGTAATGTCCGGACAGACTCTGGTCTTTTCGGTCATGGTGGCCATTTTCAAAAGCTTTGGCACAGAGATATGACATTTCATACCGTGTAAGTTGACATGATGATCAAGCAATATTCAAGCTAAAATTTCCAATCTCTTTCATTTCAATCACAGACTCTTTTGGTTCTGTATTCTTTAATACCAGAGCCGGACTGAGGGCGCGACTCAGAGAAAAAGTCGCAATTACAAATCTGTATGCTGCTTCAGCACCAAGGACAGCGCCATGGATTTATCACTACACAGCACAGCTAGGCTACTGATATTTCAGAGCCGTGGTCGGGGCCATAGATTCTAACTTACCGATATTTCAGAGCCGTGGTCGGGGCCATAGAGTCTAACTTACTGATATATCAGAGCCGTGGTCGGGGCCATAGATTCTAATTTACTGATATTTCAGAGCCATGGTCGGGGCCATAGATTCTAACTTACTGATATTTCAGAGCCATGGTCGGGGCCATAGAGTCTAACTTACTGATATTTCAGAACCGTGGTCGGGGATAAAAAAAAACTGAACAAGACATGAAAACTACATAGATAAGCTAACTGACCTCCGTCGTCGCTCTCTCCTCCTCGTCTCTGCAGGCCGTGTCTCTGGGCATCACCTCCTTCACTTTGTGCGCTCTGGGCATCGATCGTTTCCTAGCCGCCACCTCCTCGTCCCAGCCAAACGCTCGGCGGGTGGAACGCTGCCGCACGGTGCTGCTGAAGCTGATACTGGTGTGGCTCGCCGCTCTGTTGCTGTCCAGCCCCGAAATCTTCCTGTGGCAGCTGAGCCAGGCCGTGTCCCCGTCCACCGGCCGGCTGGTCGACTCCTGCACCATCACCCCCGCCTCCCCTCTGTCCCTCTACCTGCCCGACTCCCTCCACTCTCTGTTGCTCAGGTATCACCAGGTGAGAATATATACAAGTACTTGATTGTCAATAAGTATTGACACTACCAGAAAGTACAATAATGTCCAAAAACTGCACCACAGACTATTACAAACAACTAAAGTACTACAAAGTATTTCTGTAAGGTAATCAGATTACTGCTGTACTCTGTTTCAGGGACGTATGTGGTGGTGTTTTGGCTGCTACTTCTGCCTCCCCATCCTCTTCACCATCCTCTGCCAGATGGCCACCCGCAACGTCAACAGTGACTCCAGCTCCGCCCAAAAGCAGCGTAACCAAGACGACCGCTCCTCCAATCAGAAGCGTCAGCAGCACCAGGCGGTGGAGCGGCAGCTGAACTGCACACTTTTGGCGTTAGCGGTGGTTTACGGCGTCTGCGCTCTGCCCGAACATGTCTGCAACATCACGCTGGCCTACACGCACATCACCGTCTCTGAGGACACGGCCGCCATGCTGGCACTATTGCATCACTTCCTGTTGTTCTTCAAGTCATCGGTGACGCCGGTGTTGCTGCTGTGTCTGTGTAAGGTAGGTCAGAAGTTTACTGGATCAGAGTCAGGAAACATCATGAATCATTCTTACTTGACCCATACCCCAATACCTGTAATGTTAATGAGCAGGGGTGCTCACAACCCACCCATCTCCTAAATATAACATTCCCATACAACAAAACAGCAATCTCAATTACGTTTGGAAGGAAACATATTTTGTCGCGGATTACGTTTGTCTTTGACGACTCACAAATACGTTTGCAAGTCGGACGGCGCAGGACTTCCCCGTAGGTGACCGCTGTTCATGTCCCGTGTGAAACGTAGTCATTTTAAGCCCAGATAAGATGCAAATCAGCATTGGCTTGCTGCACGCACATTGGCACTTGAGCATCATGTGTGAACTGTTCAAAGACGCAAGCCACTCGTTGTCCGGTCTGGGAGTTGTCCGCGTTTTATTCAGCATTCGGTTGTACTTAGCTCCATCCTCTGGTGTCTCTTCTGGTTGCCAAAAACCAAGATGGCGATGGCCAGAAACAAAGATGGCGACGACTTAAATCCAAGATAGCGATGACCCAAAAACCCAGATGGCGACGGACAAACCAAGATAGCGACGGACAGAAACCAAGATCGCGACGGACAGAAACAAAGATGGCGATGACCAAAAACCAAGATTCCGACGACCAAAAACAAAGATGGCGACGGACCAAAACCCAACAACCAAAAACCAAGATGGCGACAACTAAAAACCAAGATGACGACGGACAAAAACCAAGATGGTGACAACCAAATTGCCAAACTCGAGGCTTCAAAACGGCAGTACACGAACCAATGGATGACGTCACAGTGACTACATCCACTTCTTATATACAGTCTGTGGCTACAAGTCATTTTTAATGGAAGCCGGTGACATTAAGCTACAAACTGGCGCTTGCTACAAATAAAAGTTGAGCTGGCATCAACTGTTTTCAGTTCTCCAACAACAATTCCGGTTCCCTTCGGTCTAAAAAATTAAAGAAAAACATACTCTTGCCGTTTAGCCAGTTCCCAGTCAACTAGCGCTCTAGCAACACTTCAACGGCGACTCGGTGACAACGCTTGCCACGCTGTAGCTTTGTCGCTTGTAGTGCGAATGTAGCATTAGCCAGCACTGACCTGCATGTCATTGTGTTTCAGGCTCTCGGCCAGGCCTTCATGGACTGCTGCTGCTGCTGCT
Organism: Sebastes fasciatus; assembly: GCF_043250625.1. NCBI lineage: Eukaryota > Metazoa > Chordata > Actinopteri > Perciformes > Sebastidae > Sebastes > Sebastes fasciatus. The sequence goes on along the minus strand of NC_133802.1, from coordinate 29,702,914 downwards.
GTCAGGAGTGTCAGCCAACCACAGCTCAAGGCTCGCCGAGCTCCGCCCAGGTCAAACTGAAGGCAGCCAATGAGACGTCCATCTTCTTTGACAAGGCTAAAGACACGTCGGCCATCTTGTCCATCTCAAGCTAGAGCCACTGGTCCCTTTTTAACCATCAATCCATCATCTCCTCTTCCATGAATCAACCTGTCCATGCATTTCTTCTTTTTTACTCTTCAACACGGTTTCTCTTCCATCCTTAGTTTTCGTTAACGCATCAGTTTCCTTTTCAGGAAAACTTGTGGATCATCTTTTCTTTTTCTTTCTGTCCTCTCCTCCTCTTCCAGAGTTTCCATTTGTATGATATTCCTCTATGGACACAGAGTTACCCCGTCCAGCTTCCTGCAGGAAGTGAAGTTTAATCTGTAGTGAGATTAGAAAAGTTGCTATACTTGCACAACCAGCTGTTGTAAAAGCAGGAGCCTGTTTCAGGACTCTCCAAACGGACTCTTCCCTCCAACTTCCTGCTGTGATAATGTATGATATGAAAATCCTGGATGTCTTCTTTGGTTGGTCTGAAGCTGAAGATTTCATGTGTTTTATGGGAAAGTAGCAGATACATCAAGGCTTAGCAGCAGGTTAAACCCCTCAAGGCAGCTTGGTGGAGAACATGATGAAGCTGCTTTAAAGCTCTAAAGATCATTTAGAGTGGTCGCAAACTGCGCCTGTGGTCAAAATGTAAAAACAATCAACCAATCAGAGCTTTGATGGAGGAGATATGAATGCTCTTTATCTGCTAACTATGGATTAGATTGATGCAGGTTGTAGTAAAAGTAATTTCTACAACTTGTGTGTTTCTGTGAAGAATGTGCAGCTTCATGAATGTTTCTAAAAGGGAAGGAAGTGGGGGAGTGGGGGGAAGAGAGGAGATCTGAAGAGTATTCGAACAGGACTCGGACCCCGTTCAGACCTGGCACTAACATGCCTCCTGAGTGACCCAAACGTGGACAGCTTTAAGTACGTCTGTTCACACCTGTGATCCGATCTCACTTCCCCGCTCTATATGCAAATAAACACGTAGTAAACACACGGTTAAAACAGCAGGCGTGTGACGTCATATTGCATAAATGTCAGTAGTAATATCCTACATATTTGGAAATTTGGGTACATTTTATTAACATCAAAATAAAAGGTTATTGTACCGGCGGTACCACACCTGTACTTAGAGCTGTCCGATCACTGAGGTCGCATGTTAATACCAGGTCTGAACAGGCCCTTAGACCTCCTCAGTACTGAGGCGGTCTCTTTGTACAGAAAGTTAAACTGTGTAGGAAGTTTTTAAGAGTATTAATATGTCTTTAGCACAGTGCTTTCAGTCAGACTATCAAACAACTAGAACAAACGAAGAAACAGAAGATATGAATAGCTTATTTTAATGCTAGATGTATAACTAATTACATCTTTATATGAAGGGAAGTGAGATAGTTATTTTTTATGTCACAAGAATGTTTATGCCTTTGTAATGTTCGGTGTCACAATTCATATAAGTATGTGTCAGAGCCGACTGTGCCTTAGTGTTTCCTCAGCTCGGACTGTCAGCGTCTGAATCAACAGATACTGAAACTAACTTTACATTCACACTGTGAGCAGCTCGTTCAAACTGTTGCTCCAAGAGAGTCTTGATCTGCAACTATAAGTTTTCACCAAAAGCTAGAGGTGTTTAGCACAACGTATCTTTAACACTGAATCATCACTTTTTATTCAAAATTCCCAGCAACCAATCGAACTAGGGATGTCAGAAGAACTGATACTTTGGTACCAAGTCGATGCCAGAATTCTGAAAACATGACGGTACTCGTTTTTGTACAGTACTGCAGGTACCATACTGTCAGGGCTCGAGACTAATGGCGCCCCGTCGTCGATAGAAATATTTACCTGATAATGGTACATTTTGAACAACAAATCTGTGTTGAAATCAGCAGGGAGCTAGTTAACATTAGCTGCGGTTACATTGAGTTACAGTATGATGCGTTCAAGCTCTGTTCAGCAAAAATGAGTATTGGGCGAAGGTAAATTATAACTTTATCACGTTCAAATATAATCTTGTAAAATTTAGTTTTTGGCAAGAAACTTGAGGCGGATCATCAGGGATTAATAATAATAAAGGAGTGGATGTTGAAGTACATGGGATTTATTGGTTTTATTTTTTACCTTGGTATCGAATTGGTATCGAGAATCATGGAATTTTTTGGTATTGGTATCAACTACTAAATTTCTGTTATTGTGACATCCCTAGATCGAACATGGGAAAAAAATCGAACATTATCTGCACTCCATCTTTGGTCGATGTTAAAATTCACTGTCCGTCTGACCCACAGCGCATCCTGCTGCCCTGTCAGTAAACTGCTATCGTTCTCTTTGCTGATGCAAAAATGGAGCAAAAACTAGCAGACGTTTGTTTCTATGATTATCTGCTAGTTTTATCCTCTAGAGATAACACACACCACATCTTGAAACAGGAAGGAGTTTTGTTGAATTTCAATAACAGTAAAAAGACAGTATGCAGGTGAAAACAATTGTGATAAATGGAGAACTAGTAAAGATTTGACCACAACACCGTCGTTTGAAGTCACTCTTATCACCTTATATAATAACCCACAGGTGGACCATTGTTAAAATCTTACGGACATTCATACAACTGGTTTATATTTGATATACAGCACTTTGACAGTGATCACGTTTTTATTTGGGTTCCTATTTACAGGTAAATATGTTTGTGTCCAATCTAGCAGCCAAGCTTTCACATGCTGTTTTTCTTTTTCACAATAATTGGACAAAAGACATGAGACATACTAACAGCTCAAGTCCCACTGGTGTCGTGTTTGAGTTTATTGTAAATGTGAACGAAGTTGACATTAAGTGTCTGGCTACTCTTTCATAACGTTTTAATAAAGGGACAGTCCACACGAAACAAATTAACTTTAGTGCCTGTCTTATAGTTTTCTTTCAAAGTATCTCTGCAGGTTGTTTTTATCTTGTGAATAAACCAACCGATCAGATGTAGAGGTGGTAATTTATAAATAAAGCTGTGTAATTTAAACTGCAGTTGTCTGGAAAACTCATTGATGCAATAATGATGGTATTGACCGAGCTGAGCTGATCCCCTTCTGCCACATTCTGCAATAGAGCTACAAGTGTGTGAAGCTATATTGCGGGTGTCCGTGGTTCTGGAAGTAAAGGGGATTTTTCCCCATAGATGTAGGCTGTATTGAAAACCGCCTACTACATACTACTGAGGAACGCAGTATGCAGCATACAGTACATACTGCATATTGCGTTCCTCAGTAGTATGAAACGGTTGAAGTGATGTATTTTGCAGCATGCTAGGTCAGGCTTTAGCCTTTAAACAAGCTCTTAAAGCACTGGACAAAAAAACGAACTTGTACCACTATTGCAATGTTATGTTAAATTATGACTTTTTTTTTGTTTGTTTCCTTTATAAAATACTGCAGGTTTAGCTCAACCACCCCTTAAACAATTTATCACGATGAAGTAAGACAAACAGGATCATCAACGAGGGGGAGACGGTAAATATAAAATAAAATTTACTAACTGCTTTTTCAGTTACAGCAACAAAACAGTAGACTGATCTCCCTACAGATATTAGAGTAATGTTAAAAATGTTTAATGTCTCTCTGCCCCGTCAGAGGCAGCTCTTTCCCGACAGGCGCTAGCTTGCTGTCACGGCAGTTTGTGGAGCTTCTAAACTCTGAAAATGTTGGAGCAAATGTTCGATTTGCCATCTAATACCGTTATTTCAAAATTTACACAGTTGATTTCTCGGATCAAGTGAAAGGTAAGAAAAAGGTTTTATTTCTCTGTAGAGTTCTTTCCATAATGTTTTCAGACATTTATAATAACAATCTGAGCCTGTCAGCGGCAAAAAAAAGCCCTTTTAGTGGACGTAAACTGGCGGTGAGGAGTTGCCCCGAGCGATTACATTACAGCCTGTTTAGCAGCTGCCGTCTGCAGCGTTCTCCCTCAATACTGGACCAATTTCAAAAATTGTTGTCCTCATTAGTCACTTAAACACAAAAACATGGAAAATAGGGTCCAAGTTGAAAAATGCTAGCTACTTTCATTGGAAAAGAGTTGGCAACACTGGGTTCAGTTCTTCGGCTGGATCATTTCTAAAAATCGAATGTACTCTTGCTAGTTTCTAAAGATCGCCCACTCTGCCTTTAATTGACTCAGATTTTGGCTGCAGCCGCCACATCAAGGCCAAAACACTGAATTAACCTTTTATGAGATAAAACACACAACAGGAATAATTGGTTTCATGTTAAAAAAAAAAAAAAAAAAAGATTTTGAGAAACTCATTAAAGCTTTTTCTGTCTGTCATGTAGTTTGAACTGGTGTAAAGGAATCCTTCCTCCCTGCTAAGAGGAGAGGAGGATTTTCCCTCAGGAGAGCTGCTGCGCTGCATATCAATGACCTCACTACTGTCCTGTCGCCATGGGATACCAGCCCAAATTCACGTGTGAGAAAGAACACACACACACGCACACTGTTAATTTAGAAACTCAAACTCTTTTCTAATCGATGTGAGCCTCTTTCCTCTCCCCCCGTCTTTGCCTGGTTACCCATGAAGGGGATTTACAAATTTAAAGGGAAGTTAGGAAAATGATGTTTTCTATCCTGCAGAGGGACAGAAGACAGACAGACAGAAGATAGACAGGAGGGTAGAAGATATAATACCAACTGTCTTATATTTGGCCTAAAAAAAGAAAGAGAACGACTCTGACCGTTTCTCTGATTCAGTTCCACCTGCAGCACCAACAACATCGTTCCTCTTTATATAGAAGCAAAGAGACTAAACTCTGGTGTTTTTTTTACAACAGCCGCTGCTGCCATTTTGGACTAAAAACACTTATTATATTTATAATATTTTATTGTTCAACACAGGCCATTTCGGTAGAATATGACAACAGCAGAGAAATAATTTTGTTTTACTTTCGTAAGGCACTTTTTATGTAGTCCGGTAGTCACTTTCAGTCCAAAATGGTGGAACCGTAGCGCTGATGTTGAGCGCAACGAACAATTGACTTTCACTTCTTGGCAATATACGTTCTTTCTACCGAAGTGGTTGTGTTGCTTAAACCTAACTTCCTGTGAAAACAGAAGTTTATTTTGAAAGGACACTGTGCATGTAACGAGCGTATATTGACACGCCATCCCCGGTCCGTCCAGAAGTAACGCTAGAGGGTTACCCCGTGCGTCGGTGTCCGATGGCGATGGGCGCTGACCAAACGGCGGTATTTCACGCGTCTGGAGTGAATAGGTATTCGAATAGGTAGTTAGTATTGCAAGTTCAGGTATCGGAAAATTTCTAGACAAAACCAGCAATTGTTGCGTCCAACGCACATTTTCTTTCCTGATGCCCAGCATCTGTCGGGTCGGGCTTTTATCGGGCCGATACTGTTTAGTCTGAACCCGGCATTAGAACATCAAAAACTTTGGCACATAACTTTGAGTCACTTTTTTGTCACTCTTAAAATTGAATCTACTTTTTATTCTTTTCTGGCTGGAAATGAAGTAACATAAATAATTGAGTTAAGTGAAAAATAATTTTGATATAATTTGAGTAAACGGACCGTTTGAATGTGATCTCAGCCCTGAAATGTGTCGGGGAATCAGGAGGAGAAGTGTAGAACCAGAGAGAGAGAGATTGATAGAGGAACAGAGTGTTTCAGGAGGCTGGTGATGTTGTTCTCATTAGTAGTGATGAGAGCTCACCCCTCTGATACAAACTACTGAACAGACCGCCTCTGTTCACTAATGAAGCCACACACACACACACACAAACGCTGAGGCGACTAGACCGCCATTGGTCATGCGAGAACGTCTCTGGGACAGACTGGATGGGAACCAACTGCAGGCTGCGGTTACGTAACAGGAAGGTCACAGGTTCGAGTCCCACATCTATCCATTAGGTGGGTGTATGTTTCACATCCACTTCTCACTTAGTTATTCTTGAATTTTTGTAGATGTAGATACAGAAATGAGTCCTAAAACCCAGAAATGCGTTAGCATTTTAGCACTTCCTGTTCCCTCGTCTGGAAGTCACTGGGTTTTTAGTTAGACTCCTGAAATAAGGTCTGTGGTTTACACAAGCTGAAGAGATTTTTACATTTTGTTCTACAATAGGAATGAACGGGAGCTCGCCTCCAACGCTGTATTCAGTTCTCTTTATACATCCATCTTGGTATTTGCCCGTCGTCATCTTGGTATTTGCCCGTTGCCATCTTGGTATTTGGCCATCGTCATCTTGGTATTTGCCTATCGCCATCTTGGTATTTGCCCGTTGCCATCTTGGTATTTGGCCGTCGTCATCTTGGTATTTGCCTGTCGCCATCTTGGTATTTGGCCGTCGCCATCTTGGTATTTGGCTGTCGTCATGTTGGTTTTTGCCCGTCGCATTTTATTTTTTTGCCCGTCGCCATCTTGTCTTTTTCCAACCAGAAGTGACACGAGAGGGTGGAGCTAAGTACAACCGAACGCTGATTAAGACATTTTTAGGCGACCAAAAAGCTTATAATTAACTTTGATGAACTGAAAACACGCTGTGAAAGAGTTAAAGTTGTGTAAGACAAAAACACGGACAACTCCCAGACCGGACAGCGTCGTGGAAGCAATCTGTCAATCACAAGGTGGTCATGCCCTAAAGCATCCCCTGCTTTATGGTCTATTTCACTCTAAATGGGATGCTGCGGCTGGGCTTACATTGGAGTTAGTTGAAAGCCCGGTTCATCACAAACTGTCGCTAAAAGATACCTCTTTGCGTTGGTTTCCGATGCCGAGGGGCGTTGCCCAACACATCGACGCTTTTTCAACAAAAAACACCTCAAGAAAGTGAAAACAGTTTTCTGTAAATGAGGAAGTTTTATTGAATTTTGCTTGTTTCCATCCAGCTTTTCTGATGCGATACTTCGAAAGGCGAATAAAAATACATTGATGGAAACACGGATTCTGTCTGTGTGAAAGTTTAACAGAAGTGTTCTACCTCTCGCTCAGCGTGTGAATCCCACCAATATGAAGCACCACTTGTATACAAGTGTGTGTGTGTGTGCGTGTGTGTGTGTGTGTAATTTAGCCCTCTCATCAGCAGCACATTGTGAGTGAATGAAGAGCGACAAGTGTGTATTTTCGAGTGTGTGTGTGTGTGTGTGTTTCTCCCTGAACACAAGCTCAATGAACACAAACTAATCTGACCTGAATGTCTCACACGCACACTCTCACACTCACACACTCACACACACACACACACACACACACACACACACACTCACACACACTCACACACACACACACACACACACACACACACACACACACACACACACACACACACACACACACACACACATACACACTGAAAACCAGGAGCACAATGTTGGTTTTGTTCTGTGGGAAAACTGATGAGGGAAGGAGTGAGTGGGGATGAGGAGGAGGAGGGGGGTATTGTTGCCATGACAACGAGCATGGGGTCCCCGATGGAGAGCTAGGTTGACTCTCATTGGGAGCGAACACACACACACACACACACACACTGGTGGGACCACCTTGTACTGCAGACAGGAAACACTGAGGCCTGTTTCTTTGTTGATTGGTATAAAAGTAGCTCCACACACACACACTCTTACTTCACACTATGAAAGAAAAGTTTTACCCACTTGTTGACAAGTAGCACATAGAGGAAAAAGGAGGGAGGGACGGAGGATGGATAGATGGAGTTAGACGGAGGGAGGTTTTATCAGTGCGATCACGTTAAAGCCAAATGACCAGCTTCTATTTTTTCCTCCTTTCGGTTTCTTTACTTCTTTTTTTGTCCGTCTGCTTTTGAGTCTCTGAGAAAGCTGAGCTCCACACGCTTTTTCTTTTTCTCTCCTCTAAACTGTCAATTAGCCACCTAAACCCCCCCACCCCAAAAAAACCTGAATGATAAGAGAGCTGTTGGTGTGATGTGACAAAACGTTCCTCTAGTGGCCATGTCGGAGGCCTTCAGCCGTTCACAGAGCAGCATTACACTACACTATACTGGAACATGATGATATATAATAATATATATAATGGTCTGACCCAAGAGTACTACACTTACTGAAGTACTGTACTTAATGTGTATTTAATGTGCGATTAATGTTGTGTGTTGTATATTTTAGTGTGTTATTACGGCTGTCAATCGATTAAAATATCTAATCATGCTTAATAACAAAATAATCTCACATTTTTTATCTGTTCAAAATGTACCTTAAAGGGAGATTTGTCAAGTATTTAATACTCTTATCAACATGGGAGTGGACAAATATGCTGCTTTATGCAAATGTATGTATATATTTATTATTGGAAATCAATTAACACAAAATAATGACAAATATTATATATCAAATATGCTCAAATCATAACATGACAAACTGCAGCCCAACAGGCAACAACAGCTGTCAGTGTGTCAGTGTGCTGACTTGACTATGACTTGCCCCAAACTGCATGTGATTATCATAAATTGGGCATGTCTGTAAAGGGGAGACTCGTGGGTACCCAGAGAACCCATTTTCATTCACATATCTTGAGGTCAGAGGTCAAGGGACCCCTTTGAAAATGACCATGCCAGTTTTTTCTCGCCAAAATTTCGCATAAGTTTGGAGCGTTATTTATCCTCTTTCACGACAAGCTAGTATGACATGGTTGGTACTAATGGATTCCTGACTGTAAATACTAAATAGTGGATTGAGTGTTGTAGAATACTGCTGCTGTTTTAAATTCATATTTAAAAGCCTTCAGTCAGTCTGTAATGATGATTGAACTGCTGAGCTCAGCTGCTGCTGAAGAAGAGACGAATTAGTCTGAATCAGACCCGAGAGCTGACCCCACACACACATACTGGAGGAAACACTGATGTGTGTGTGTGTGTGTGTGTGTGTGTGTGTATGTGTGTGTGTGTGTGTGTGTGTATTTGTGTGTGTGTGTGTGTGTGTGTGTGTGTGTGTGTGTGTGTGTGTGTGCTGCCCCCTGCTGTCTCATCAGTCACTCAGCAGCTCTGAACCACTTTAATGTTGATTGATTGGATGGAAAAAAAACTCCAATGCAGAAAACAAATACAGAAAATACAAAGTATTAAACAAGAGCCACAGTTTAAATGTTTTATGTTAAATTAAAGGTCTTATTCATAACATTTTCATGTAGACGAATATTCTTAAAATAATAATACATCCACAGAGCCTTTAGAAAGGTGACGAATAAAAGTATGGCTTTTCCCAAAAAGAAAATGATTGTAATTGTGAATCAATCATTTTATTTTAAAATTTTGGCGGAAGACATCTGACCTTCGGTTCCCACTTCTAACAAGACTTGTGAGCTAATAGTAAAACAACGTTGGTATCACGTGGTATCTCTGGGTAGTCAATTAGTGTGGGAAAAAAACAGATAAATGGCTGACATTGACGGTAAATGCCTGGCAACGACTTGTAAAACAATATCAAATCAATATGTATAAACTGATGTGTCACATATCTAACAAAGACTGTTATATAATACTCCTCAACCACAGCAAATACTGGCCTCTAACTGGCAGGGAGTCGATAGTTAAAATGGAAATGATATATCATATATCAAACACTGCTCAGGTCAACAGCGTAGCCTACGTTAGACTGCAGGTTTTATGTTCATGATTAATAAATGATCTGCTACTAAACTTTCCTTTTATTATCCATTTAGGTCAGAAGAACAAATTCACATATTAAGATTCAAATTTCTTTCAAACTGATAGATTTTCCAGTTTCATCTCCATTTTGTTGTTTTCTATAACAAGTGTGTTTTTGGTTTCGATCATTTGGACTCAAATAAAAAAGTTGTTTTTCTAAATAATATTAACAATATTCTAAGTAAACATTAATTATTGAGAATACATTTCATATGATGAATAATTCAAAACAAAGATGAGGAATGTTGTTTAATAATAATAATAGATTAAACTTATATAGCGCTTTTTATAGATCTCAAAGACGCTTAACACATTCGGGGGGAAAACGGTGTGAGACAAACAAACAGGAGACGAAAGACAAAAAACGGCGACATACACAGGCATTTCTCCATAGTATTTAATTAGTATCATACACAAGCATGTTTCTATTAAAACACATTATATCAACTGAATCAAACAATAATGTACAAACAGGTTCAAACTGACCGTCTCAGCGCGTTCACTCTGCACGTACAAACCTCGACGCTTTCGCCACCAAAACTACAGGATCAGCAACAAAACCAGAGACATCCAGTCACAACGCTGCTGATCAGTTTTAGTTTAAACTAATCTCCACATTTAAGGTTGTTTTTTAGTTTATTTTGGTTGTTCAAACTCAAAATTTTAAATTCAAACAAAAATGGGTAAACTCCATCTGCTGAAGAAGATTGTGTGTCACGATTGAAAGCACCAGAATGGCTACTAAATGGAACTTGTGGTGAGTTTGTCCTCACCATCGGCCTTTTCCGAGCTGGTTTATTTTTTACGACAGATTGTTGTTTTTAAAATGACCATGGTCATTCAAAAGATAAGATTGCAATCTAATAATACATATATTAAATGTATATTTACTAGCAGTCTGTGAAAGAATAACAAGCGGTTTAGTTGTAAAGAAGATCTTTTCAAAGGTCAAAGGTTTCCAGTTTCATTGGGTTCAATATGGTTTAGTGAAGCTGAACGTTGGGTCTGGATTTTGTCATATTTTGGTGCCGATTCCATAGAAACCTTCAGTTCATGATGAGGAATTTAACCGTATGAAACATTTCTCATCCTGTATAGTTTCAGTTTGTACGTGCAGGTTCACAGGACGTTACTAGATTATTTGCCATAAAAAAATCTGGTCCAACATTACATTACATTACATTGACCATATTCCAGTGTATTCATATGTTAGAAAAGTACTGTGAGCACACATTCATTATGTGAGACAGAGAGAAGTTAAACTCAGTTTAAGCATCGATACGTCTGGTTTATTGCACTGTTTTTAGTACATTTCATGTTGTGTACTTGCATTACTTTTCAGGTTGCCACACTGGATTAAGGCCATTTTATCGGTAAAGTTGCACCAAAATGACCATTTACTTCATCAGGTCCCACAGATATACAATCCCTGCCTTCGGCATGCAAACAGAAGATACCAGAGCCAATCAGAACAGAGCTGCAGGGGAGATTTAAAGGTTGATAAACAAGTACAGAAAATACCAACATATGTCGTCTGAAGGCATCGTTCTGCTTTAATAGACGTCTCACAGGCTGGTAAACTAGTCAAAGTGGCCGGTGAACCAGGAGACAACACATTTCAACATCAGCTATAAATCTGTCCTTTTGCTTTCCAGTGTGATCCCAATTATAGTTTTAAAAATTAAGAAATAAGGCTTTTTTTTAATTTTCTTAAAAATGCATTTAGAAAGACGCAGGGTGGATCGACCTGGTCAACCATATCGCCTACAAAATTACGTTCCAAGACAACTTAACTTCGTTCTCAATAACATTTTGAGGGGAAAAATATTTTCTCCTGGATTACCATCGCAGTTTTAAACAGTTTTATACACGTGGTTAATGTGGTAAATTGAAACAAACCTAAACAAAAAAATGCAATTAAACTACTTGGTTCGGTTGTGGAAAATAAATTCCAGCTTAACGTATGCTAACATTGGTAGAGCAAATCTACGAATCATTTAATAATTGTCCATTTCTGTAATTTTTAGGAGACCGGGCTAGCCTGGTGGCCTTAAGGGATCACTATGTTTAAAACAAAGTGCTTGTTGGATCACCGAACAACGCCTGAAATCTTATTTCTGACGTCCAACAATTTGCGTAACATTCCGAAAACTTCAATCCCACAATCATGCCGACTTTACGCAGCCTTTGGCCAATTGTGTCAAGCTCTGTTTCACTCTTCATGCAACTACTTGTGTCTGTTTCATGTGAACATCTGAGCTCAACACCATGAAGGTGTTCGAAAGTTAACTGCATTTGTACCATTCATCTGTTTTTTCCTTTAGGTATGTTTCAAACTAGTTTGTTTGAAGCAACCTTTTTGGGTCTAGACCGCTGAGTCAGAACATCCCTATTTCAAACCCCACGAATTCCTGTTAACTCTCTCTGCTGGATATTATCAAAATATCACAAAAAGCCCAGGCTGACTTTGAAATGATCTCTGCAATCTGGGCTGTCCAACGGCATCAATAAATAATAATGACTGTGCTGGCTGATCAACAGTGGATTGAGTGGAGTCGAGTAGATCAGAATTGAGTCAGACAACAACTCTTTGCTGGTTCAGAAATCACCAGAACCTGAAAACTGGAGCAGCTGGAGAACAAACAGCCATTTGAGGCTGAACGAGATTCAGTTTTTACTTCTTGGAATTAAACCATGTTACTTGTCTAATTAGTCAAGAGTTGTGCATGTTGTGGTCTGGTGTTTCATCAGGGAAGTACTGGGCCTTCTGGTGCTTCTAGCTTATTAACACAGCTCCTTCAGATAGACGGCTCTGGGTAGTTAAGAAATAAGCAACTTTCCACTGCCGGGCTAAAGAGGGCTGTTTTGCAGCTTTAGCATCACTGCTGGCAACTAAATATTAGAGTCATATACACTTCTGTTTGGAAGATTCAGTCACTCATAACAAGGTGTTTGACTCTGCTGTGGAAACCACTATCAAGACGAAGAAAGGGACTTTCTCAATAAAGAGTATGCCAAGATCAATTGTTGGGAGTTCGATCTCGCCTGGCGTTGTTGAGAGTTCGATCTTGCGTTGGTAAGAGTTTGATCTTGCGTTGGTTAAGAGTTCCATCTTGCGTTGTTGTTGGGAGTTCCATCTCGAGTTGTTGGGAGTTAGATCTTGCGTCGTTGAGAGTTCGATCATGCGTCGCTGGGAGCTCGATCTTGCATCGTTGGGAGTTCCATCTCGCGTCGTAGGGAGTTCCATCTTGGGTTGTTGGGAGTACAATCTTGGGTTATTGGGAATCCCATCCACATTGTTGGGAATTAAATCTTGCGTTGATGAGAGTTTGATCTTGCGTCTTTGGGGAGTTCGATATTGCATCATTGGGAGTTTGAAGTTGCATTCTTGGGAGTTCAATCTTGCATCGTTGAAAGTTTGCTCTCACATCGTTGGGAGTTCGATTTTGCATTCTTGGGAGTTCCAACTTGGCAAATTAAATTTGGAAGTTCTAAACCTCAAGAATGCTCTCCCTGTAACTGGGACAGCTCAGGTGGTTCACTTCAACACACCTGTTCACTGCTACAGACCCTAACATCTTCAAAAATGTTGGAGCAAATCAAGTAGGCATTATTCTTGATAAATTGACCACATATTTGAAATCTAAAGACTAAATTAGGTTCAGAAGAAGGTTTGAATTATGTGCTTTGCTATCGCTGCTAGTTGATGTGAAATGGATCCTGGGAATACTCTTCTACCTGAAGTTCATACAAGTCTGCTCCAAAGTATACTGTAGAGCTGTTGTAATTAGTCATTTAATAGATTAGTCAATCAACAGACATTTCATTTTGAGTCATTTTTAAAAGGGAAAAAATATGCCTTGCTTGTTGTTGTCTTATATGACAGTAAGCTGAATATCTTTGGGTTTAGAACTGTTGTTTGGACAAAACACGCATTTTGAAGATGTCCCCTCTGGCTCCAGGAACCTGTGATGGGCCTTTAATACACCAAATAACTAATCAGCAAAGTATTCAACAGATTCATAGATACTGAAAAGAATCTTTAGCTGCAGGCTTAGCATCCTCAATAAAATATGCAGAGCAAGAACACGTCTGAGCTGGACATTGGAAGCGTTCTTGTTTAAATATGGACTTTGAATTGGGGGAGTACTTAGGCCAATTAGATGCCAGGCTGACCCTGTTTGGCCCGACAGTGTAAAGCAGAATTAATCTCCCACAAACACTGCTGACAGTTTGATCACTCTTAAACAAACCGCCCTTAATACAGAACAACATACAGACAGGTAATGTTCCTTCCTTTTCCTGTTTGTTCTGCGGTCTGATTGGCTGCTGTCAGGACCAGGACGTGTCAGAACGTGATCTGAACCAATAAAACAGAGCTGACCAAGATGTTGCAAAAAAAAGAAGAAAATTAGCATAATGCTAATGACGATCTTTGTATGAAGGTACGTGCTAATGTTTTGGGACTATGGATGATCTGGTTTTCACTGACATTGCTCTTTCTCAATCTTTATTGGATATAGTATATTTTGGACAATCAACAATATAAACTTGCTTTCAATACTTGTTCTGTTTTGCTATAGTTGATGCACTACATTGAATTACTTAACTAGCTAGCTAAAGGTTTAAATACTTGAAAATTTGTTGCTACCATTCACACCAAAATAACAATAACATATTCCTTCACATTCACCATAAACTGGTGGTAAACTGAGACAAGCTACATGAGCACCAACTGATAAATAAATGGGTAGAGTAGATTTCCTTGTATAGCATCATTCAGTCAGCGAAGTCCAAATCCTGGTCTTAAACCAAATTCCTATCATATCGGATTTACCATATATACAGACGGTAAACACCGTTTTGTGTGGAAGTCTATGGCTGCCAATATTAAAAAGAAAATAAATAAAATTGTCATTTTTATGTTTGGAAATGCACACAATGAAAATTTAAATAATTGTCAGTGTACTTCTGAGCTTAACACCAACATTATATGTAATGAAACTAAACGTGAAAAGGACATTCTCAAATTTTCAGACAATGTGCAACCTTAACTTGAAAAGTTTAAAAACTTAAACTTTTGCATTTTAATTTTGTCATTAATTTCTAATGAAAATAGAATTTCCATAATAAAAGGATTCTCCCAGGTCTTTTTCTGAAATTTACAAATTTGAAAATGACCATGAAAAAGAAGCTTTTTATGGATGTAATTTAAATACAAAGTCCAGTTTGCTATTTCATTTTCACGCTTAGGTTGCACATTTTCTGCTAGTTTCACATTCAATTTCATTGTCAGTATGGCGGTGTTTAATGCTCAGGAGTACATCGAAAAGTATCGTCACTGAATGGAGTTTTTCATTTCCAAACATTAAAATGATAATTTGATTATACAATATTAATTCCGTCATACATCATAAGGGCAGAAATTCATATTTCATTTCTAATTTAGTTTTAATATTGGCAGCCACAGACTTCCGTATTTCTGTTGTCACTTTCTGGTAATCTAAAACAGGAGGTTTTTAATTTTGTGAGAAGGACGTGAGGTTGGAGATGCCGAATATCTTTTGTTGAGATTATCAAATTAGTTTTGTTTTTTCATAAACAAGAGAAAACAAATCCAAAATGTGTTTTGTTGACACTCCTGGTGTCATGACTCATGAAAAGAGGAAAATAAATTGAAAACTTTTAAATCGATGGATTTTTAAAATAAACATTTAATATGTGGGAGTTTCAACGATTAATTAATTACATCGCTCCATTTTATCCGACATGATGTGCAATTGATCACGTGACACCCCAGGTCCAATCAGCAGACGTCTCAGAGCAGAAAACACTGAACTCTGGCTTACATCCAGAGTAGACTTATGAAGTAAAAAAAACAAAAAAAAAAACAATAAAAAATAATAATATAAAACAAATAAGAAATAAAAAGCTTATTACAGAGATATGAACAGAAACATTTCTTCTTCTCCAGTTAAAGTAACACTTCCTTAAATCTGGACAGACCAGGTTATGTCACAATAAGAAGATTATTAACATTATTCTCATTATTAATATCTTACAAAACCAAAATCAACAGTGCAATAAAAAGGTTTTTTATCCCTCGCTCGGCAGGAGAGCGAGAGAGACGGCGAAGGGCGGGGCTTGGCGACAAGGAAAGAGAAAGAAGGTCACATCCAAAAATAAGAAAGGAAGGAAGGATAGAGAGGGAATACAGAGGACAAGCAGTTTACAACAGACGAGGGAGGAAGAGGGGCTTCTCAGGATTATATAAATGTGAAATAATGGGAGGTGTGGATGGATGGATGAACGATGTGGAGTTAGAGAGGGAAGAATGGAAGGAGAAAGGGAGGAAAATCAACAGAGGAGGAAAGTGAGGAAAGACGAAATGATGAAGGCAGATTTGTGGTTACTGGCTAAGAGGTGATGAAGGTGGGGGTCGGGGAGGGGAGAGGAGGATCATGGGAAAACTTGAGGAAGATCCACAAAACAGGCTCCAGCCAAATGTGTGCCTATATCTCCCCATTTTGATAGGTTGTGTTGATGATTAAAAGTCAAAATGACTGCAAAGATGTCGAGTATAGGATCCCAACCATTTTATAAATGCAGATTGTAATGGAGGCTGTTGTGTGGATCTGTAATGATGCACTTAAACCACTTTTCTGTTGCCAGTATCAAACACTAAATGTCAGTTCACCCAAATCACAAAAAAACCCACATTTCCTCTCTTCTATCCACGCAGATGTTTTTTTTTCTTTTTGATAATCCACGGACTGGTGACTGTTTTTTCAGGGAGTATCTTTTAGCGGGGAAATATTCCCGATAACTAATGTTCCTGTTCTGTAATTTGGGTGAAATGACCCGTTAACTATTGTTAAAATAAAGCCGTAAACTTCTGTAGTGTAACCTGTGAAACACCCTGCAGAGAAGCACGTCAGCCATCAGTGAAATGAACTAACTAGAGTTGAATGTCAGGAATTGAGATCCCAGTATTTCCTGGGAATTCTCGCCAAAATCTGCTCCTGTTTCCGGAGAAAAATACCTGCTAGCATGTCAACTGTATGTGCTGAAAACAAAGACGCCTTCTCCAAATCAAGTAGTAGCTTCTAATCAATAAGTAGTTTTAATGATGTATTATAAGCTGCTTAGAGCTAGTGTTAGGAAGTTAAACAGGTCATAATTCCCTCTCTAGTATCTATTTTATATATTGCTGTGAAAACATCTCCTTCAAACATCTGGATTCATTCAAGTTTCTCACCAAAAACTACATTTTACAAGATTACATTTGAACACATCATGGTAACATTAGAATTAACCTTCGCCCAATACTCATTTGTACTGAATAGAGCCTGAACGCACCATAATGTGGTGCGCATTTTTTTCTCTCTCCGCCATTGCTCCGGTCCCAAACAAACTGAAACATGATAAAGTGTGCGTATGCGTCATTGTGCATGCGTTGCTGTCGCAAAGTATCAATAGAGGAATCGATAGTCACGGAAGCATGACGCAAAGACGCCTTGCCTTCTCCAAATCTCATTAATGCTTCTAAGCAACTGTTAAACCACGGGAGCAACACGCCGACAAGACGACGTTTCATTTATGGCAAGAAATCCCAGAAAATGTGTGATATATTCCAGGTAAGTCATAATTTTATAACCCTGACAAGAGCTGATCGGAGGTTGTTTTTCTACAGGAGCAAACAGGAAGTTGATCCGGAGGCTTTGGTTTGGTGTTTGACACGATCTTCCTGCTTTGATACTTTATTCAATAAATAACAAAAACGAAGTATCAGTGCATCCCGAGGTGTAGGGGACAGGAGGTATTAATATGAGGATGGGGTAGATGGAGGAGGGATAGTTGGGAGGTTATGGGTGGGGGGTTGATCAAAGAGCAAGTGTGTGTTAGGACAGGTGGGCATGGCCTGTTCTGTTGGGGGACGTGTCTGTTCTCAGGAACTCCTCTTAGTCCGGGAGTGTTGGATCAACCACTGAAGAGTGATGTCTGCAGAGAGAGACAGATGTGTGGACAGAAACAGAGACAAACAGAAGACAGAGACACAGAGAGAGTGAAAGAAAAGAAAAAGGTGAACTAATAGTAAAGTGTAACTGTGTGTGTTTTCATTTTGAAAATAGTCTTCATCAGACTACTAGGGGTCATTCCACTGGGTCAGGACCCTCAGGTATATGGAGGAGGGAACCTCACAAAATCCAAACTAAATCAATCAATAAATAAATTTATTCACTCTTTTGTTTAATTTTCCCTTTTATTTACTTATGTATTTATTTTTATTAATTTTTAAATGTATTAATTTATTTTTGCATTTATTCTTTATTTATTTTTGCATTTATATGTTTTAATTTATTTCATATTTATTTTTGAATGTATGTATTTATTTATGTATTTATGCATTTAATTATTTATTTATGCACGATTTTCCTTTCCTTTGCATTTCACCCCTTACGTTGCGTTACTCTGCAGTTGATCCTGGGTCAGGGTTCAGACCTGAAAGCTGGCCGCCAAGTTATACCCATGCAGTGGCCTCATTGAAATGAATGAGGATGTTTTTTCACACAGTGCCGATATCGGTCTGAACACAACCTTGGGTTGGGAATGTATATTTGTTATGTCAACCAGGGACCTAGTATAACAGTATTAATGTGTGTGTGTGTTTGTGTCGTACCGATGTTGTCTTTCTCCTTGCAGGAGATGGAGTAACAGCAGATCTCTCTGTCCTGGATGGCCGACAGGTTCCTGATTAAAAACACACAATCAATCAATCAATTAATTAAAATGAAAACTCAACATATGAATATGTTCTTCATGCAGCAACAATAATCTATAGAAAGTATGTTGGTTGGCTGTTTATCTACAGTCAGCAGTAAAGTCCAAACAAAGTCTTTTTCTGGGAATAACTGAAACGTCTTTTTTTATGGTGTTTACCGTGTTTGCAATATAGGGGCATTTGATTTGATTCGCGACCTTAAGGGCCGGTAAGTGGGGGGGCCCCCCTACTTCCGGCGCCCATGGCATCAGGTGTGAGCCAGCACTGAGACTTACATCCTCTCTATGAGCTCCTTCTCATCCAGAGCTCCTGGTAGGTCCCTCTTATTGCCCAGAACCAGAACCTGCAGACACACAGGAGGAGTACACATCAGAGAATATAACAGCTGTCAGTCAAATCAGAGGGTTTTGGTCAGGTTCAGTTGGGTCTCGTTCGTTTCCGTCAGTTTCATCTGGTCCAGTCCAGTGTATTAGTTAACTTAGTTCTGGCTAATTGGAAGTGCTCGGTTCTGCTCAGGATCAGGATCTGGTTTGTTGTGTTCTTACAGGAATTCCCTGCAGCTGCGGTTTGTCCAGCAGGTTGTGGAGTTCGTTCTTGGAGGCTTCAATCTTCTCTGGATCTGCTGCGTCCACCATGTAGCTACAACAGGGAAAAAAAACTATGAAAACATCTGTACGTTCATTCAAAAAAGTGATAGAAAAAGGTTCATTTAAATAACAGTTTCTGTCATTTTAGCACTGAATCAGAAAATGCTATTGGTTCAGTTTATGTGGCCCTCCAATCATATCATGCTCTGTCCTGCTGAACTGGACTAAAAACCAAACCGAAGTTGTAGAAAAAGCTCACAGCCCATCAGGATCACTTTTACTATCATCTCAGCTAGACATGCAAACCAACTTTGTTACATAAATCTGACCCGTTTACCCTGCAGCTTTCTCGTCCCATCTCACCAAGACAACTGGAGTAATATGACACAACAAGACTACAGGACGGTATTCCGCTTCTTTCTCATGATCAAATTCTAGGATTCTACGATGGTATTCGACCAGTAAAAACCTTCAAATGTTAGATTAAATGGATGAGCTGTATGGAGGACGGAACCTGCCAAAATAAAAAATAAAACAATAAATAAATGAAAGACTCGATAAATAAATATGTCATTAAATGTATCAAAAATATTATATATATTTTATATTATATATAGGGAAAATCGTGCAGAAATAAATAAATCAATGCTTAAATATTAAAAAATATAAAATAAATAAAAAATCAATGCAAAAATCAATAATAAAACCTACATGTAAAATCTTTTTAAATTAATAAAAATAAATACATAAATAAATAAAATTAAACAGAAGAGTAAATATATAAGGGAATTAATACAAAGATAAATAAATAAAAACAAATATAAATTTATGTCACATTTTAATTAAATTCAAATTTTAATCAATGGCTACATTTATTATTAATGTTATTTTTGCTTCATTTAAAGACATATTTATTTATTTGTTGAGTCATTTATTTATTTATTGATTGATTTTTTATTTTGTCCAAGTTCTGTCCTCCAGTTCTTGAACAAACTAGCATGACTATCCTCTCCTGTCTCATTAATGTCTCCGGAGCTCCTGCCATGTTTGGACCCAGCTGAGACATCCCAGCGACCCGTTTAAGGGGAGAGTAGCCACCGTTTAGGAAACCAGGACTTACACGATAGCGCTGACTCCTCGACAGTAACGCTCCCACATGCTCCTGAACCGAGGCTGACCGCCGATATCCCACAACTACAGACACAGAGAGAGAGGACACAGTTAGAGAATGCAATGAGTAAAAGGTCATCGTTAAAACATAATTAACTGAATAATGATTAAATAAAAGAGACCAAACTGATACTAAGAAAATCTGTTTGGTCTTTTCTAAAATAAAAATGATACATTTGTTAATTTTCTTTTTGCTTGTGGTCTTTATTTATGTGCAGTAAAAAAGTATGGAGGACTGAACCTGCCAAAATCAAAAATAAATGAATAAATAAATAAATGACTCAATAAATAAATATATCCTTAACTGTAAAAAAAATAAATATATTTAAAAATATATAAAATAATATTCAAAATAAATATATCCATTAATTAATTAATAAAATGTGACATATATTTATATTTTTGTTTTAATTTGCTTCTTTATTTATGTATCTTTGTATTAATTCCCTTATTTATTTACTATTTTTATTTATTTGTTTTTATTTTTATACATTTTTAAATATATACATTTTTTCATATTTAAGGATATATTTATTTATTGAGTCATTTATTTATTTTTTATTTTGGCAGGGTCCATTCTCCATAAAAAAGGGCTCCTTATACTACTACCTAATTTCTAGGTTTTCGTTATAGAACTTTATCTACACAGCAATGTTCATACAAGAGAAGTAGCTCAAAGTGCTTCACAAAAGAAAGAAAAATGAAACACATTAAATACGCAGTTCTGGGAGATTTGTATAGTATATGTATTATATTATTATATAAGAGTGTGTATAGACAGGCAGCAGAGGAATGGAACTACCAACCTTGATGGTGACGTTGCCCTTGGTGATCTTCCTCATGTTGAATCCAACTGTAGGAATCATGTCTTCGCTGAACTGGCCAGACTGTAACACACACACACACACACACAAAGACACTCTTATTGGCAGATTTTAGCTGATCACATATATACTGTATTGATTTGGATGTCGTAAGGTAGCATTCAATGTCAGTACAGAAATGCCAACGGTAGGGCTGTCCGGGTGAGTTAGGG
Source organism: Sebastes fasciatus (assembly GCF_043250625.1). Taxonomy (NCBI): domain Eukaryota; kingdom Metazoa; phylum Chordata; class Actinopteri; order Perciformes; family Sebastidae; genus Sebastes; species Sebastes fasciatus. The sequence continues at coordinate 29,681,600 of NC_133802.1, read as the reverse complement.
GTCAAGACGGCAGCCACAGCGTCCCGAGTTCCAGTCCAGACCATGGAGGTATAATAAGACCAAAGAACGTCTATTGATAAGAAGTGAAAGTCAATACTTTGTTCCATTGCAACGTCAGCGCCCAGCAGCAGAGCTAGACTTCCGCCATTTTGGACTGAAAGCGACTACCGGACACCAGTAAAACGTCGGCCTATAAAGTGCCGTACAAAAGTAAAACTAAATTATTTCTATTCTATTGTCATATTTAATGTCTCTACTGAAATGTCCTGTGTTGAACAATAAAAATGCATACTATTATAACTATTTAATTACTTACTTATTTATTAACCTTTTTTGCTCAGCTGCTTCCCAAAGTAGCTTGAAGTGAGCAATGGACACAAATGGAAAGTTAGAAAAATCCAGCACACAGATTTTGAGCGCAATCTCAAATTTTTCATGTCAAGGATCCAAAATGGATGAACAATAGACCACAGACCATGGACGTATAAGAAGTTGTGTCCTGTGATTTTGCCCTGCGTGTTAGTAAATAGCCTACAACCACATTCAATTCTGTAGATGTCATGCTACTAGCACTACTAGCTACTGGCCGATAGCCGGTTGTTTGGGAACAGAGACGTTAATACATCCACCACGGTACAGGCTTACAGCATACAGCCCATGGGTGTATTTGTAAAACGTTCCTCAAGCTGAGAAAAGCGATTTAACCATCTGTGACATCATCACAATACAAAGTGCGTAAGCCAGTGGGAGAAACAGTACTGAGCATATTCAGTGGGCCGCATACCCCGGAAGAAAACCAGGAAGATTGGTATATGTGCCAGACGAGCGATCCTCTTGGGCTGAATAGGTGCCATCTTGAGGCCCTGTATCCAGTTCTAATTATACATTCATGGTCCAGCCAGGCACGCCATTATCCATCTCTCCCTCCCCTCGTTTCCTGTCATCTCTCTGCTGTCAATGCTCTAATAAAAAGGCATAAAGTGACCAATAAAACAACTCTCTATAGCTACAAGTTTATTTTTTCCAAAGTGAAAAACATCCTCCTCTGTGTCTTGGTCATAAATCTTAAAAGCCAGATTCAAGAGATCCCAAAATGTCACATCTAGGGCTGACTTGAATGGTCAAAAAAAAAAAGGAAAGGTCAATAAAGTTAACATTTATTATATCAATCAAATATTTTGACTTTAAAATGTTCAATAATTGCCATCGAAATCATGTTGTGCGCTCTACAGGGAAAACACCGTTAAGCTTAATGATCTTCTGTCCACAGGTGGAGGCGTTACTTTTCCCACACTTTTCTCAAAAACTATTGGACCGAAAAACATCAATCAAAGTGTAGACTGTCTAATGAATAATCCCCCTGGAGAATGAGCACACAAACATGCTTGTCTGGCTCTTAACAACAGAGAAGTGCTGCCTGGCGTGGCGCTGAAGGGGGAATAGTGTACGAAACACCGTTAGTCTACATTAGTGGCTGAATGTTATCAGAAGCACCTTTGAAAGGTCCCATATTGTAAAAAGTAAGAGTTACATGTATTTTATATTATAAAGCAGGTTTAAGTGCTTTGTAAATACTGTGAAAGTATAGAAGCGCTCAATATACAGACAAATACACACAGCCCGTATTCAGAAATTGTGCGTTTTAAACAAGCCGTTAGGATTTCTGTCCATTTGTGATGTCATAAATACACAATATTTAGACCATTACACGGTTTTAAACGTAAACATTCTAATTGTGTCCCTGTTTATTTCCTGGTTGCAGTGTATGTGAATGACATCAGCTGACAGGAAGTAAACATGGACCCAAACTGTTGCCTAGCAACGCAATTCTGTTGCAATTCTGTTGAAATGCACTAAAACGGAGCGTTTCAGACGGAGGGTAAATACAGGTATATTCAAGCAGACGGTATGAGGAAAATAAAGTTTTTTTTTAACATTACAGCATGTAAACATGTTCTAGTAGAAACACAAAATACAAGTATGAACCTGAAAATTAGCATGATATGGAACCTTTAATGTTGGGCAATATATTATTATCCAAAATCCGAAATACTGATGTCCGCCTTCCAAAAAAGGAAGGAAATGCCCAAACTTGCAAAACAATATATTTTTGGAGGAAAAGGAAAATCTATGTTAGTGGATCACTCAAAAATGAACATGGGAGGAACAGGATGCTGAGTGTCAGCTGATGTTTGAGAGGCTGGTGCGACCGGAGAGGGAAGGTCACTCCGACAGGATCGATCCTCTCAAACCAGACCTACGAACCCTTCCTCCGGCCCTGCTAACAGCACCAGGGCTGAGGGGTTAACATCCCCCAAAAAACGGCCTTCCATTCTGGTAAAAACATTCATGGTGGAGATTCAGAACATCCACCGGTGCAGATATGAAAGCAGCTGTGCTCATTTTTAAATGACACATCTACAGCCGGTGCTGATGTTCAACAGTAACATAATCTCAGGTCCTTCCTTCCACTGCTCCCAGTAGACCACTTACACACCAAAACAACTGACAATAACCTGATATTTTCAGGTGGAATTTCATTCATTCATTCATCCATAAATCACTTTAAAAAGCTATACAAAAAAGATATTTTTGGGAGGTATATGGTTGAGGAAGAGTTGTGATAAGGGTTGCGTTAAGGGTTGGTTTACGTCTACTTTTTAACTCCGGATGGATATGTGGGTTGTAAATAAACTTGGGATGCTATTCATATATTAAATTTGGAATGTAAATAAATCTGGGATAGTTTATATATTATATTATATTATCATTCTATGATATATGAGTTATTAGAGGAGAAGTGAGAAAGGGGTAGGGAATATAAGTTTTACTTCTACCTACTCCTTTTCGGACACTATTACTCTTGTTTTGTTTGTTATTATTTTGTATCTGTTTTTATTTATTTTAATGTTCGAAATAAAGTCATTCATTCATTTCATTCTCACTGTGCAATATCATTTTCCACTTGTGCAATTTTGTTAATAGTCTGTTTATTGTCAATACTGTATAAACTGCTCCTATTTTTATACTTCCTTCTATTTAAATTGTTCATATTTTTTTTTACTGTTGTATCTTGCTTTTTGTTTTTACTGATGCATCTTGTTTTTTGCACTATATATCCCCTTTGCTGCTGTACACTGTGGGACAAATAAAAGGAATATCTGATCTTAATCTTATTTAAGGATGGTTTATTTTTTTGGTATTATTTGTTATTTATGCTGCTACTCTGGTTGCTGCCTTTGTCTTTTTCTTTATTTTCTAAATAATGGTGTCTTGTAAGCCCGTTTGGGCTGGGCATATTATTTATGCATGACACAATCATGATAAAATCAATATATCTATATAACTGAGATGTGTTATCTGATAGTGGAATCACACATACCTGATATTTCCAGGTGGAATATCATTTCATTCTCACTGTGCAATATCATTTTCCACTTGTGCAATTGTGTTAATAGTCTGAATATTGTCAATACTGTATATACTACTCCTATTTTTATACTTCCTTCTATTTAAATGGTTCATATTTTGTTTAGCTCTTTTTTTTTACTGTGTTAGCTGATGGATCTTGTTTTTTTGCACCCTTTGCTGCTGAACACTGTGAGACTAATAAAGGAATATGTTATGTTAATCTCATCCTCAGTGACCAACACTAGCTGGCTAACACTGTAATGTGATTTACACTCACATTGACTCACAGCAGCTCGCTGAGCTGACCTCACCTCTGCAGGATAACAATGGATGCAGCCAGATGCTAACTGACAGCTGGCTCGTTAGCATCACGTTAGCTTCATCACTTACTGCTATCACATTGACGAAGGTCGTCTTCCCGGAATACTGCAGCCCCACCAGGGTCAGCTCCATCTCCTCCTTCCAGAAGAGCGCCTTGAACCAGTCCAGCAGCTTGTTGATTAGCGCTATCATCTCTCTGTCTGTGTCGTCTGATGCTAACGCTAATGCTAATGTGGCTAGGTGGCTATGCTAGCTGGCTAACGCCCCGACAGACCCTTGACAACAGTTACCGTGACAACCACGGACGGTTACAGCAGCACCGGCGGGCTCTGTGTGAACCGGAGAGAGGAGGTGATGAGTCGGTGTTTTCAGGTTTGTGATGTCCGCAGAGTGTTTTCGGCTTTCTTGTGATGTTTACTAGCGACGCCTTTTACCGACCAGCTCCATAAAAAGTAGCACACAGAGAGACAGCACAACACATCCGGTACAGCCTTTCAAAATAAAACACCTGCAGAGGTTAGTCCAGGGGTCAGCGACCTGCAGCTCTTTAGCCCCTCTCCAGTGGCTCCCTGTGTCTTTGACAAAACAATTATATAGAAATGAATGATGGTTATTTTTTTAAACATTTTAACTTAAAGGGACTATTTGTAATTTCAGCAATTATTCCAGAAATGCTTGTTAACAGCGACACCTGTGGCCGTTAAGTCAACGAAAGTCAGCGTCGGGCTCGCGCTTGTGCTCGCTCTACATAGACATGAACGAGCATCGCTCAAAACAGTGAGGCGACACACGTCAGCTAAAACCACAATATCACTCTATATTTCACCTGCTTGGCAGTAATGTTAGCTGACCAGACGAAGGTCTCTCCATGAATCACCGCTGATCCTAGTGTTGGCTTTTCCTGCTTCAGCCCCGCTGCTTCAGCCTCCGGAAAGCCTCAGGAAAAGAAACGTTATTGTCTCCCGACCGCAGCCGGAGTGAACAGGGAGACACCGGCACCCGGTCGAGTTCTGATTGGAGACGATAACGTTTCTCGCTGCGGAGCCCCGTCACTTCACAAGACATGGGAAACCTCTGTTGGTCTGGAGGAGCTGCAGCATTTATTCCTGCACAAACATCCACTGTACATTTACTAGATATTCTCAGAGCTACAAAGTCTTCTGCAGTGTGTAGTGTGCGCGCATGAACGCGAGGTGGAGCGAGAACGCGCGCGTTGTGTGAGTGAAGGCAGGCAGGCAGCGGAGCAGTCTGAACAGCGTAGCCACACGCGAGCGCGCATATGCGAGCGTGCACGGGATCCCGACCCGGTAGATTTATACCTGTAAAAAGTTTACTAACAGTCCCTTTAAAGGGACTGTTAGCAACTGTTAGTCGATGTCCCATGCGTGCTCGCTTGTGGCTACGCTGTTCAGACTCAGACTCCAACACAAACTACACGGAAGCACCAAAACTAGTGAAGCCCGTCTGTTAAACAGTGTCGGCCGCGGTCAGAGGACGCGGGGGAGACCGTAGCTTTGGTCTCCAGGGCCGGAGTCTCTGCTGTACTCTGCTCCTCTGCCTGCTTTCCTTCACTCACACACTGCGCTCGTTCTCACTCGCTCAGCTCGCTCCACTCTCACGTGCATGCACGCACACTACACACTGTAGAAGAGTTAGTTTAGCTCTGAGAATATCTAGTGAATGTACAGTGGACTTTTGTGCAGAAATAAATGCTGCAGCTCCTCCAGACCAACAGAGGTTTCCCGTGTCTTGTGAAGTGACGGGGCTCCGCAGCGAGAAACGTTATCGTCTCCGACCAGGTGCCAGTGTCTCCCCTGTTCCCTCCGACCGCGGTCGGGAGGCTGAAGCAGGAAAAGCCAACACTAGGATCAGCATTGATTCACGGAGAGACCTTCGTCTGGTCAGCTAACATTACTGCCAAGCAGGTGAAATATAGAGTGATATTTTAAAGTTTATTGAATATTTCATGACATCCAAATATTCATTCTTAAAATTTGTAAAGAAAGATTTAGAACCACTGAATTTGTATTTGTGGAGGTGGTATTTTGCAAGTAAAACTAAAAGATTTATTTTAAAATATTTTCCTTAATTTTCCATCTTAAAATCAAACACACAAAAGAAAACATTCTTAAAACAAAAGAAAAATCTGCAATGAAATATGTTTAAATATCTGACCAAAATTTCTCTGCATGAGATCAGTTCATTGAATGAGTCTGTCCTTGTTTATTGTCCTCTCGCTTTGCCATTTTGACCAGGCAAGTCATTATGAACACAATCTTGAACTTGCCTGCACCCCTAAACCTTATGTTGTAGAAGTTGTATTTTGTGTGTCTTTGTGTGTCCTATATGTATTGTATGTATTGTCTTTATTAAAGTGTAAAAAAATGGACATGAATATTATCTTTGAGAAGGAATCTGCTGTAAATTAAACACACACACAATTGTAAATGTTTCTATGTTTCTTGACTTTTCCAGTAATTGCTTTTATTTTTCTCAATGTTTAAGGTAACTTCCTTGTATGTGAAAAAACCTATTCAGCAATAAACCAGATTGTGATAGTGATTTAATCTGTGAGCAGGTCGTCGGCTCTCCTTCCTGTTTGGGTGGGGTTGATGGTTGATGGAGGAAGTGGAGGAGAGCAGAGGAAGGAAAGAGGAGACAGACAGAGGCCGGTGCTGTGTGTGACTGAAACTCTGCCCTCTGTCGGATACACAATGTACTTTCAATTAAGACCTTATTCTGTACAAGTAGCTGATCACCTCACCCACACACACACACACACACACACACACACACGCACACACACACACACAAACACACACACACACACACAGAGACACAAACACACAGAGACACAAACACTCATACACACTGCTGCAGATGAGATGTGAGCGATACAAGAAGTGCAACTATCCGTTAACTCTTTATGGTGACACAGTCAGAAGTTAACTCTACTTTTAAAGCAAAACTCAAACAGCCAACATCATATCTCTTGACTATCAAACAGCCTGCAGACTTTAAAGGGTCATTACAGCTAAAACAATTAGTCAATTAATCAATTAGTCGACTGACAGAAATTAATCAGCAGCTATTCTGATAATATCGTTTTTTTTTTCTTGTGACCAAAAACGGAATATTTTAGTATTTGAATGTGTCACTTTTAGCTCTGGAGAAATGTGATTTTAAAGCATTTTTTCACTATTTTCGGACAATTTCCAAACAAATTGATTAATCGAAAAATAAGATTAATCAATCATGAAAACAGTCATTAGTTGCAGCACTAAAAATATTTGTGCACTTACCTCTAGTGCATGTTTTCCTCATGCAGTGTTTGTCTTACTGAGGCTCAGGAGCTGCTTCAGATGATTAAATCTCGGTCCCCAGACCCTCAGGGGCCCCGAAGGCCCACATGGTCTGAATGGCAATTTGAGATAATTTGATCACTTTTAAATTTGTTTATAAATATGCTAAAACACAAAACAACCTGACATTATAAAGGTGGCCCTGTCTGTTCAGGAGCCTTGTGTCAAAATCCATTTTTTTTAAAAAATGCCTTTATTTAATAGCACAACTGTGGAGAGATAGGAAAGAGGGAGAGAGAGGGGACGACATGCAGCAAAGGGCAGTGGGTCAGATTCTCTGGGAGGCGCTATAGGTCTATCAAGACCTGCACCTCCAGACTCCTGAACAGTTTTTATCCATGCGCCATAAGAGAACTGAACTCTCACTAGTAATTATGCACTATCACGGCGAAGTGCAATAAAAATATCCGGCTGGAATTGTGCAATACACTGACTGTGCAATATTGTTTTTCTATGCTGCTACCAGTTTATTTATTTATTATATATGTGAGTTGTTGTGTCTATTTTATCTTTTTATCTTGCTTTTATTCTTTTTTTGTACCACTGAGAGGAGTTGCTTTAGAGTTTCGTTGTACAGCTGTGCAATGACAATAAAGGCATTCATTCATTCATTCATTCAGATCCGAGTTCAGGCCGCTGCGGTAAGCCTTGGTACATGGGGCCCCTGCTCTATCAGGTGAGCTACTGGGGCTCCGGGGTTTGGGGTTTACAGATGAGGTTATGGTTAAACATCTCAGGTTGGGTTTGGGTCACCTTGGGTTCAGGTTAAGGGGAGCAAAAAACACAAATTTGACCTAATTTACAGTACATTTGTATGTACCTTGAGTTTAGACTGAGTACTAATTGGTACCCTAAACTCCGTTGTTCCGTTATGGTGGATCAGAGTTTGGCCTCTGTGACCCACTCTATTGAAATCATCGTTAAAGTAATTAATTTCATCAAATATTGTCAATATCTGTCAAAGAATACTCCATTTTTATTTTATTTTATTTCATCAGATGTTTTTAATATTGGAAAGGACATTTTGTGTTTTTTCTACTTGGTTCTGTTCAGAGACTTCCAGTCCAGTGTGAACATGGTGTTCTGCTGTGCCGGTTCATCAGGGTCACATGCACTGAGCTGGACCAACATGTCCAGTTCTTTGGGGGTTCCTGTGTGATCCTGACACTTCAGATACTGCTGGTTCCCCAAAATTCTCCATCTGTAAGCGCATCATGTCTTTGGGTTCGTCTGCTGGTGTCTTCTAACTTCTTGTTTCCATCTTTCTGGTTCTCTTAAGAACACTTGTTGTGCTTTCTGTTGATTCTGCTGGAGTTCTTTAGGTGTATACCTGGTCTTGTTGGTTCTCCAGGTTCTGTATGGAATCAGTTCTGTGTGTTGTCCAGCTGGAGGTTCTGTAGCTGTATGCTGGCTTGCTCCTCTGGGTTCTGCTGGTTCTGGTTCTGCTCCTGGTTTAAGAGGAAACACTTTTTAACTATAGCATAGCTGTTACTGAAAACAAAGTCCTCACATCTAAACCACGAGACCTCCTGATCTAAAGGTTGGGTTGAGTTTAGGTGAATAAAACGACGAGGTTACGGTCGGGGAAAAGGGTTGTGGTCATGATACGTAATAAACAAGTCGTGACTTTTGGTATGAGACAGGAAGCTAACGGCGGTCTGTGGTGTTGAAGGTTCATGCTTTCTTCACCTAACCATCTGTAGAAACCTCATCAAGAATTTTTATTTTAGTCATATTTTTTGCCTTTAATAGAGAGCGGGGTGGAAATGAGGGAAGAGAGAAGGTGAAGATGAATATCTAACAGTCTTCCCAGCCCCGTTTATTCCTATGAAAGTTGCTCATTGTCACATGAAGCCAAAATGGCTTGACTTCCGTCTGGAAAAGTACCCAGATCTTCCGGCGATCTTCCGCATCCATCGGGCTCATGGAACATGCGCAGTAGCGTTCGCTCGGTCACATGGCTTGGTCACGGGGGGTCCCAACATCATGCCGTCGTCACAGCTTGCGCTGTCGTCACGGTCTGGGTTTCATTCACATGAACGGAGGATGGGAAATAACTCTGGATTTGGCTATTAGTGCGTTTTACAACTTTTAAGACCTAATGATTTAAATAAGGGCTATTAGAGCGTTCATACTGGGGAGTTGATTCACCTAAAAAATATGTATCCGCTGAGTTACAGACGTCTCGTTCCCAATGTAAGTCTATGGGAAAAAGTATTTTTGGGCCCAATGGCATCACATGACGGACACAGAAGTTGTAGTACCGCCGTTTGGCCACTATACAAAAATTAGGCGAAAATCGGCACTCTTTCTGGAGGCTTGGTGTGAACCGGGGACCCTTTCCCACCTTGAGTCAGGTGACAAATGCTGCGTTCTATTTGAAACTGGGAAGTCAGAAATCCGAGTTCCCAAAATACCCCAAATTTCAACTGGAACTCCCCCTGAAAAGTCAGATTTCTGACTCGGAAAGTCGGACTAACCTCACCAACCCTGAGCTCAAAATCCAAGATGGCTGTATAGCTGTGTTAATATACTGTTTATAAGCACTTCTGTCTTGTTAGTGTCTGATTAAATCGGTCGTACACACAGTACTTTCAGACTTGGACGTGTTGCTACGATGTTTGAATTTGCAAAATACTGCGTAATGCGTTGTTATCAACTGGTGTTGCTAACAATGGCTAGCATGACTGGAGCTAACCCCATTAAATTTTTTCCGACATGTGGTACTGGAATGCGTTCAACTCCGTTGTGACGTCAGTTCAGTACCTGGTTGTGTTGTAGCTGGGAGCTGTACTGTGCCAGTGTGGAATACAGGAACTGGTACTGCTCTGTGGTCTGGATCATACCACCCCTACACAGGACAGGGGGGGTTAAACAGGTTAAACAGGCTACATTAAGGGAATAAACTGAACACCACAGACAGACTGATAAAAGAGGTGAGATGTTTCACCCACCTGTCGAGTCGAAGCTGACAGACCGTCTCCAGGATGTCAACCTGGCCGGTTTCTCTGAGCTGCTGACAGCCGATACTGCTGACGATAAAACAACCTGTCCTCCCGATACCTGCACTGAGACGAGAAGACGGGAGACACAGATTCACCAAACCTTCTGTTGGCATGAATCGAATATCAACTTGATGAATTTTTGTGAATGAAAATGTTTCATTTACTCATCACTTCATCATCATTTACATTCCTTGATGAGGAACCAACCTGCAGTGGACGACGATTGGTCCAGGACCGAGGACGGGGGCTGTGATTGGCTGAGAGCCGGCGGGCGGTAGGAGGGACTTGCTGTACATCTCCACCTCCTCCACCAGTCTGAGCAGAGGAGCGGTGCATTGTGGGATGTGGTGGTCAGGCCAAGAGGTGAACCAGTAGTGTCTGACGGTACGACGCTCCGAGCACAGCTGCAATGTCAAATAAAAAAGTACAATATTTGAGATGTAGTGGAGTAGAAGAACAACGTAGCACACGTTACAAACACTCAAGTAAAGTACAAGTACCTCAAACTAAATGGACTTAGTTAACTGTACCTGGATCTCCATGTCAGTGACGGTGAACCCGTCTTTCTCTCTGCTGTCTCTCACTCTGAGGAGGAATCTGCCGAATTGTCCCGTCTCTCCTTCCTCCTCCTTCTCCTCTTCCTCCCTCTCCTCCTCCTCCTCTTCCTCCTCCTCCTCCTCCTCCTCCTCCTCCTTCTCCTTCCTCCTCCTCCTCCTCTCCCTCGGCTGTGGCCAGTACAGCTCACATTTCTGGAATGAAAACACCGCAGACACTTTCAGGACAAGACAAAAAGAGGACAACAGGAGGAGCAGGAGGAAGAGGAGGTCATGTCGCACCTCGTTGTTCTCCTTCAATCTTGTAACCATGACGATGATGCTGCTCCTCTCCTGCCACACCATGTCCCAGAAGTCCCCCACAGTGTGCAGCATCGGCCCCTGGGTGGCGATGTAGGCCCTGGGAGCTCCTTTATAACCCTGTAGAACAGAGAGGAGGTCATACAGGACAGCAATCAATCAGTCAATCAATCAATCAATCAATCAATCAATCAATCAATCAATCAATCAATCAATCAATCAATCAATCAATCAAAATGTACGTACATAGCACCTTTCACACAGGTTACTGCCATTCAAAGTTCTCTACAGGCTGACAAGCTGATAATGAGCTAATAGGACAGCATGAAATAACAAATATAGAGAGAAATATGGAAGTAAATGAACGCCATAATAATTCAAAATGTTACCATTTATTGACAAAGTAACTATTAATACTGAATGAGATCATTAAAATGAATTAGCCTCCTTCGCGACAAGCTAGTATGACATGGTTGGTACCAATGGATTCCTTAGGTTTTATAGTTTCATATGATACCAGTATCTTCACTCTAGCTTTAAAACTGAGCCCGCTACAACCTAAAAATCACAAGTTGCGTTAACGTGTTATTATCGCATTAACTTTGACAGCCCTAGATTGAATACGTGTTTTTTAAAATTTCATATTTACGGCTATTTGTTCTCATGGTTATTATACATACGATAATTTTCCTCAAAATACGATCATTTTAAAATTTCTCATCTGGCAATACAAATTGCAACCAAGTGAAACTTCTCACGTGTGCCAAGTGTGTCGTCGGAGAACTACGGTTGCCGACGCAAAAACGTGAAAGTCTCTCTCTAGAGGCAGTGTTTGGTTTGTCCGTTCTGGGCTACTGTAGAAACATGGCGGACTCAGTGATATGTAGATATGAAGGGCTCGTTCTAAGCCAACGAAAACACAATGATTCTTATTATCAGCTGATTATACACTAATGAAAACATATTTATTAATATTATATTACATTTATGCAAATTTCTCCTAAATGCTACACACTGGTCCTTTAAGGAGTAACTTAACAGCAGCAGCGTTTCTCTCTTGTGCGACACCCAGCAGTGATGTCACCGTGTACTGGAGTACACCTGGAAGTTACTTGTTGTGTGGATAAATAAGTAAACACAGTCTTAATTCTGCAAATAGATAAAGCTGCATAAATGACAAACAACGTTCACATGATAACTAATCTCATCCTGAGACAGGAACTTCATCATGTCCCCTCTACTTTTGAAACCAGCCCGCTTCCTTGATAAGACAGACCTCATAAGACAGGAAGTGAATGATAAAGTCCGATCTGTTCATCAATAACAACCGCCAAGCGTCCAATCAGCAAGTCAATATATTTACCTATACGTGTAAATAAATTAATTTGTGTTTGTAGCTTCTTATTGTATTAAATCAATTATAGATGTTGTCCCACATCAGGAGGAGCCGCAGGTGTCTGCTTTACACACACACACACACACACACACACACACACACACACACACACACACACACACACACACACACACAGACACACACACACACACACACACTGAGCTGAGGCTGCAGAGTGTGAGGGATGCGTGGGCGGCGGGGGGACGTGTCACTTCCTCCCTCACTTCCTGTGGTTTTCCTGGTTGTCAGACTCCCACGCTGACAAACCGACGGCTCATATCTGAGTTTCTGTTTGTTTAGCTGTCCGCCACACACTCACACACACACACACACACACACACACACACACGCACGCACGCACACACACACACACACACACACACACACACACACACACACACACACACACACACACACACACACACATACACACACACACACACACACATGTAACCGAGAAGACGCCCACGCTAAGTGACAGCGCTGTCACACTCTATCAGCTTGTTTTCTTTTGGAAACATATTTTCTTCACTGTCACTAAACTAATTTAATTATGGATGAAATAATAAAATAATAAAGAGATGATGACACTTCAAACGGGTATTTACTGCAGTATTTTTTTGTGTATACTCAGTAATACTAAGTAGAGAGGAAACATTAAACAATAAAATCCTTTTTTAAATTTGATCATTTATTTATAAATTCATTAATGTATTTTTATATGATGTACTTATTGACTTTTTATGGTGTTTTTGTAAATCCCTTTTTGATTTGAACTATTTATTGATGGATTAATATTTAATTTGTAATTATTTTTATAATTCTTCTTTTTATTGCTCATTTAAATGTCCAATAAGGAATTACTTCCGATGGAGTGCCGCCTGTATGATAATGAGTTTAGGTTTCACAAATAACAAAATACTAATATAAACTAACTAAACTAATAATATCTTTTGGCACATCAGCACCACATTATCATCAGTATCAGGACCTTGAAAAGATTGTGCAAGAAACTGCGTTTATTCTGAAGAAAGAACCACGTGGACCTGATGGGGAAACTGCCTCTTTTGTGGAGGAAATTACTTTTATTCTCGTAATATTACGACTTTTTTTCGTGACTTTATTCCCATTAAATTATGACTTTTTTCTCAAAATATTATGACTTTATTCTCGAAATCTCTGATTTTTTCCCCCTCAATGTGGCCCTCATACTCCGTTGTAGTAATTTAATCCATTTATTAATAGATTAATATTTCTATTGTACAATTAGTTACTAATCAATTAAATGCTTTATTACTATTTACCTCGACTTAATATAAAAAAAAGTTAGACTCTGACCTTGATGTAGTTGGCGTTGATGTAGCGGTCTGGCCCCGCCTCTTCCTCTGGGCTCTTCAGGACCACCCGGCTCTCAGGGTCTAAACAGGAAACCACAACGACAGAGTGAAAACAGCGTCTACTGTGTTTCTACTGGGAGGACAGCGGCGTTACTGACTGGGCAGGATGGTCTTGTATCGGTCTTTGATCATGTGTCCGGGAACATCGAGCTCTGCGGCGCTCACAAAGTTCGGAGGGATCTTCTGTGGAGGAGACAGGGACGGGCTGGACGTTAAAACAAACACACCTCGTCTCGCACAGAGCTCAGACGTAGACGCGTGACCGCGAACGTGTGATGAATGCAGCAGACGCCACGTTACCTGATACTCTACATTAAGCGTGTGTGCGTCCACGGCGGCCTGCTGCAGCATCGTGTGCGTGAGAGGTCGAGACGAGGTGTGAAGCAGCTGGAGCCACACCTCCTTCGGGGTGGAGACAGAACACACAGGCTCCGCCCCCAGGCTGCTCACGTCCAATAGCAGCGAGAGGTTGGAGCCCCGCCTACAAAAAGAGCCAATCAAGACACAGCGTGATGATTGTTTGTGTGAGGGCAATCAAGAGAAGTGAGGACATTTCTAGAAAACAAGGACTTTTTTTTTTAAACGAGCACATCTTTGGAAAGTGAGGACATTTTTGGTAAAGGAGGAATATCTTGAGAAAAAAAAGTACCATTTTCATAAAGAGAGGACATTTCTGAAATTTTGTGAGGGTCTGAGTGAGGGTATTTTTGGAAAGAGAGATTTCAAGAAATCGAGGACACTTTTTTAGAAAACAGTTTTTTCATAAACAAGCACATCTTAGCAAATTGAGGACATTTTTGTAAAGAAAAGATAATTTCGGACATTGAGGACATTTGTAGAAAATGAGGACATTTTAGAAAAGCAGGGCCATTTTTAGAAAGTGAAGACATTTCTGGAAAGTAAAGACGGTTTTGGAAAATGAAGACATTTTGTAAAGTTAGAATATTTTGTGTGAGTGGTTAATACTTCTTTTGTGTCCTCTTTTTTTGGAAAGTGAGAAATGTTAAGATCGCAAAGACATTTTTAAAAAAATAAAGAAATTTTTTAAGAGTGAGGACATTTTTGGAAAACTATTTTTTCATAAACTAGCACATCTTAAGAAATTGAAGAGATTCTTAGAAAGTGACAACATTTTGGTAAAGAAAGAATATTTTTGGACATTTTAGAACAGCTGGGGATATTTTGGGAAATTGGGGACATTTTTGGTGAGGAGGAATATCCTAAGAAAGTGGGGACATTTTCAGAAAGCAAAGACATGTTTTGAGAAGAGACGACATTTTGGAAGGTGAAAATATTTGGAGGTTTTTGGAAAGCAAGTACATTTGTAGAAAATGAGGACATTTTGTAAAGTAATGATATATTTTGTGTGTGTGTGTGTGTGTGTGTGTGTGTGTGTGTGTGTTTACTACCCACCTCTCCTGCAGGCGGACTGAGGCTTTGCGAGGAGGTGTGGTCATGGGTG
The DNA here is from genome assembly GCF_043250625.1 of Sebastes fasciatus. Lineage (NCBI taxonomy): Eukaryota > Metazoa > Chordata > Actinopteri > Perciformes > Sebastidae > Sebastes > Sebastes fasciatus. The sequence goes on along the minus strand of NC_133802.1, from coordinate 29,666,392 downwards.
GGGGCGTGATCGGGTCCGCAGGCAGAGGGGAGGCTGAGCGCACCGCCGACATACTCATAGTGTGTTTGTGTGTTAGAGTCGTTCTTGGATGTTCATCACAACACCACGCTGTAGGAGACAGAAGACACTTATTAATGTCAGTATATTGGATATTGATATTGTTGTTTCTCCTGAGAGTCAATAATACCAACACCGAAGCTGTTTGAGCTGCAGTTTCTCTAACGACCACTAGATGCTGACGTCCAGAAAACTGACTGTGTGGAAGTCAAAGTGAAACCCATAAAACCTCTTAAGCCCCTAGGGTGCTGGAAGGTGTGGTTCGCCTAGACAGACATACCCAAAATAAATCAAGAATAGCTCCACGACTACCAGGTCTATATGCATGATCTTAGTCTCTATGGATAGGTAAGACCTCAGAAAATTCATCCCCAGTATCAGTAACATTGTGACTGGTACTATGCCTGAGTAAATTGTGATGAACCAAAAGAAAAGTTTTCATTTTCATCCTTGCCTAAAATGTTTTATAGATTAGACAGTGGATAACACCATTATAGCAACAACGCCATGCACAGAGAGATGCAACACCGGCGCCCCTCGAGGGACCGTGCTTAAAAAAACAACTAAATTGTATAATTTTGACTCTAAATGGAGTAGTTTTATTATAATAATGAAATATGATCAAGTAAAACTGAGATAATAACAAATAAGTTCAATAACAAAGTAAATAAGATATCAAAAAAGAATCCAAAGTCAAGTATGTAATATAAAAACGGTCAAAAATATTATAAAGTAAAAATACAATTTCTCCTGTGTTGATTTTGTAACTAAAATATTGTAATCATTGCCAAACAAACATAGTTGTTTTAGTAGCGTTAAGGCCTCGTCTGTTAGAAACAATTCAGGAAAAAGACCACCACAGCATTTTATGAAGTTTTTAAAGGCAGTGTTTTAACACACGGCTCAGCCAAACCCGGTACTGGGTCCGTTGGGTAAAAAAGGTTTAGGTTGGGGGTTCACAAAAAAATCTAGAAGGAATGGTACTCACCATTCTGCTGTCACGTCTTGTTTTTCAGATCTATTTCAACTCAAACTGTCTGTTCTGCAATCACTCAATGGTTTAGTCATCAGTGAGCTTCCTTATAAATGAGAGGAGTTACTCCTGATGGCTGTTTGTTGTTGTCGCCTCATTTAAAGAAGTTTGACATGAGGAGGAAGGGATCTCTCTCTAGATCTATTTAGCTCTGTCATCAGTAACATCACAGAGAAACAGGGACGACCTGCCTGAACACACAGAAACACAGTGTTTGTGATTCAGTTTCCACATCAGGTCGGATCTGAAACATTTCAGAGTGTCTCCATCGGAAGAGAGAGTTTCCTCACAGCAGGAAGTCAGCACACCCACGCTGACTCAACACTCATTCAGTCAGCACGCTGGAATATAAAGACAGTCGTCTGTCAGTCGTGTTTTGATAGTTATTTAATGATTTTAAAAGAAGTTGGTCATCAGTTTGTGAGCTGAGTCAGTTCTCGGTCTGACTTCTTGTCTGTTCTTGTTTCGTGTCATCAGTCACATCATGACCCCATGTTTAGACAACAACAGACCAAAACGTCTCCCGGTTCACCCAGAAAGCTCTGGGAGCTCAACTTGGGGCAGATACGTATCCCAGCATGCATTTCATTCCATGCAAAATAGTTTTAACATCGCTATTTCTTTAAAGCATTAATGCAAATGATCCTTCAGAGGTCGTAGCGGGCTCAGTTGTTATGGCCATTTTCAAAGGGGTCCCTTGACCTCTGACCTCCAGATATATGAATTAAAATGGGGACTGTGGGTACCCACAAGTCTCCCCTTTACAGACATGACCACTTTATGATAATCACATGCAGTTTGGGGCAAGTCATAGTCAAGTCAGCACACTGACACACTGACAGCTGTTGTTGCCTGTTGGGCTGCAGTTTGCCATGTTATGATTTGAGCATATTTTTTATGCTAAATGCAGTACCTGTGAGGGTTTCTGGACAATATATGTCATTGTTTTGTGTTGTTAATTGATGTACAATAATAAATATAGATATGTATATATATATACATTTACATAAAGCAAGCATATTTGCCCACTCCCATGTTGATAAGAGTATTAAATACTTGACAAATCTCCCTTTAAGGCACATTTTGAACAGATAAAAAAATGTGTGATTAATTTGCGATTAATCATGATTAATCATGATTAATCATGATTAATCATGATTAATCATGGACAATGATGTGATTAAGCCCTAATATATAAATAGACTGGTAATCGATTAAAATAGTTAATTGTGATTAATCCCAAATCAAACGCACAATTTTATCTGTTCAAAATGTACCTTAAAGCTGAAGTAGGCGAGACTGGAGCAAATATGATTAAAAAAAGTTATTTTTAATAAAACGGTCTCTATATCCTGACAGAAGTGCTTGAAACAGGTAATCTGAAAAAAAATCATGTTCCTCTGTGTCCTCCGGTGCTCCTTACGGCATCTACAAGATTTCACAGACCGAAAGAAAACAAGCAGTAAGAGCTGATCTGAGGTCTGCTGTCCATCTGCTGTCTATGAGAGCCGGCTGTCAATCACTGGCAAACTCCAATCAAACGATCAAACTAGGCAGCGCTGATCAAATATGAATTGGTCAAAGTCTCCCGCCACAGGCTAGATTTTCTAAAGCCTGAAAACAGAGCCATGAGGAGGTACAAAGTCTAGTTAACTCTCAGAACACTTGAATTACAATATGCTGAAAGGTTATTATGGAAGTTTTGCCCAATGATGTCAAAATATGCTGCCTACTGCGGCTTTAAAGGGAGATTTGTAAGTATTTATACTTATACACATTCATCTTTCAAACACCACGTCTTCAGATCCTATGAGACAAAACGAAGCACTAACAGGTTGTCAACACATTAAAAGAATAAAATGATAGTAAACGTATTGATCAGGCTTACCAGTTATTGACAACCATGATGTTTAGGCCAGTAAGGTGTGAATCCTCCTCTGATATGGAGCTCCTTTAACCTACAACAACAACAACATAATAACTAACTAACTGAACAACTAACTGGCTAAATAAGCCGTGAGAGAGAGAGAGAGAGAGAGAGAGAGAGAAAGGGCTGATCTGTCTTCTCAGTCTACTCAAATCGATAATTTACTGACAAACCAGCAGCAAGAAGACACAAGTGAACAGAAATGGAGTGAGAGAGAAAGTGATAATGAAGGAGAGAAAGTCTAAATCTGAGAGAAGAAGAAGAAGAGGCAGCAGGAATAGACATGTCCTGTGTTTCTGGCCGTTACGACTCTGACTCAAGGTGTTCAGGTAGAGAGAGAGAGAGAGAGAGACACCTGAGGGGAGAGGAGAGAGAGAAATGAGTCAGAGAGCGAATGAACAGATAGATAGCTAGCTAATGAAAGAGAGGAAGAGAGATGCTCCAGGCGTTGATTATTAACACACCAACAGCAGTTGCTCATGAATCATTCATGTCAAATCATACAACAAACCGGTAACAGCAGCAACACCAAAACACACATTCATACAACTTAATAACGTACATGAATGTGACGCTGTCGTTTACCAACCAAGACTCGACTTCATTGGTCCACAAAACGGGAAATTCACCCCAAACTTAGGACTTTGTTTAAGGAGATGAGCAGCCTGAAGTCGTGGTGACGCCCCCTACAGGTGGAGGCTGATAAACTCCTCCCCCAAATCAGCAATTGTCCAATCACAGTGTAGCAACTAGCGACAGCAGGTGTGTCAGTGTTTGAATGATGGAGTTCTCTCGCTACCTACTTCCACTCCGTTTACGCGTTCACGTGGAGGGTCCGCCATATTTAGTGACATCCCAAACCAGTCAGTGGGGAGTGGAAGTGGATTATAAAACCCTCCGACAGCGAGTCTGCATCGATACAAACTTAACCAGCTGAACTTACTGACGACGTGCAACGCCGTTTAGCGTTCGTCATGGAACACGATCACATGTCAGTTCCGTGCGACTACCAGTACAAACATATACTGTTAACTGCTCAAACTGAGACAGACATTTAATTTATTCTACTTTATTGTCATACAGACGTTATCAACTTAAAGGGACTGTTTGTAACTTCTTACACGTATAAATCAATCCGGGTCGGTGTCCCATGTGCGCTCACGTGTGGCTACGCTGTTCAGACTCAGACTCCAACACAAACTACACAGAAGCACCAAAACCGCAAAGTTATATCTAGTGAAGCCCGTCTGTTAAACAGTGTTTGCCGCGGTCAGAGTACATGGGGGAGACTGTAGCTTTGGTCTCCAGGGCCGGAATCTCTGCTGTACTCTGCACCTCTGTTCCACTGCTCCGCTGCCTGCCTTCACTCACACACCGTGCTCGCTCTCGCTATTTCGCTCCACTCTCACGTGCATGCACGCACACTACACACTGCAGAAGAGTTAGTTTAGCTCTGAGAATATCTAGTTAATGTACAGTGGACGTTTCTGCAGAAATAAATGCTGCAGCTCCTCCAGACCAACAGAGGTTTCCCGTGTCTTGTGAAGTGACGGGGCTCCGCAGCGAGAAACGTTATCTTCTCCGACCAAAACTCCCGTGTCTCCCGTGTTCCCTCCGGCCGCGGTCGGGAGGCTGAAGCAGGAAAAGCCAACACTAGGATCAGCATTGATTCATGGAGAGACCTTCGTCTGGTCAGCTAACATTACTGCCAAGCAGCTGAAATATAGAGTGATATTGTGGTTTTAGCTGACGTGTGTCGCCTCACTGTTTTGAGCGATGCTCGTTCATGTCTATGTAGAGCGAGCACAAGCGCGAGCCCGACGTTGACTTTCGTTGACTTAACGGCCATTGGTGTCGCTGTTAACAAGCATTTCTGATTCTTACAAACAGTCCCTTTAATTTATTCTACTTTATTGTCACACAGACGTTATCAACTTAAAGTAAAGAGATTGCATTTCGGATGAAATATACCCTTAGTCTAGTCTAGAAAACGGTAGACATATTCATTAGTTTGTAAAGTGTTGTATATTTATACATGTTTAAAAACATTTTGTATTATTTTTTACTCTTATCAGCAGCCATAACCCCAAAATGTTATTGTATCTCAACTGTGCAATACTGATTTAACTACAATAATTTAGTGTGATAAAGATAGGGTCGACGATGTTGGAAAGCTAGCATAATTTGAAAGTAGCATCGCCTTAGGAGCTCCGTCTGAACCCCCCCCACTCCCCCTCCCCTCGGGGCTCCTTCCAAGGCAACGCCCCCCCCCCCCCCACACACATGCACGAGCACCGCCGCATCGTAACTACTTCACAGACACAGAGCGGAGAGAGGACCTCAACTCAACAACGCTACCTCATGACAAGTAACCGCGGCAGTGCTGCTTTTCCACTCTCCAGTAAACTTGCGGCGGCGACGCGCTTTGAGTTCAGACTGGTGCACGCCAAAGGTAGAGTACGAGCAGGGAGGCATCTGATTGGTTCTTTCCAAGCGGACCGCGAGGCAGTGATTGGTAGACGTTTTTACAGGATTACAGCAGCTACAGATGACGGCTCTTTTCCGGTCCTTTTTCAGAGCTCATCAGTAATGGATCGCTGTCGGGGTGACCATTTCAACCATTAAAACAAATAGTGGATACTGGAGAACATCGTCAACCCTGCCTTTAATTCAGCTGTGCAATAACACTATTTATTTATACAGTACATTAAAATAACATTCGTATTTATTTATAC